>NW_028274812.1:14375957-14675957 GCF_037043125.1 Eumetopias jubatus
TCCCACCTCAGTTCCCAGGTGTAATCACTGATCTGTCACTGTTGATTAGTTTGCCTTTTCTAGAATTTTATATAAATAGATTAGTCAGAGTACATACTTTATTATTTTGAGATTCATCCATTTTGTGTGTGCCAGTATTTATAATTCCTCTTTCTTACTAAGCAGTATCCTGTTGGATATACCAGTTTGTTCATACATTCACCTCTTAATGAACATTTGCCTCCCACCCGCCACCCCATTTTTTGCTATTAGAAATGAAAATGCTGTAAACCGTGTACAAGTCTTTGTAAGATAAGCGTTGTGCTTTCCTTTCTCTTAAAAATAGTAGTGGAATGTTTGGATTATATAGGTAAATGTATATTTAGCTTTTTAAGAAAATACCAAAATGCTTTCCAAAGTAGTTACACATTTTACATTTACCAGCAGTGAAGGGAGTTGCATTTACTTCATGTTCTCAACAACACTTGGCATAGTCAGTTTTTGTAATTTTAATCATTCTAAGAGGTGTGTAGTAGTATATCATTGTTTTAATTTACATCTCCCTAGTAACATGTTTAACATCTTTTTGTGTTTGCTATCCATAAATTTTCTTTGGTAAAGTGTATAGTCAAATGATTTGTTTTATTAGTGGTATTTGAAGATATATATTTTAGATAAGAGTGGTATATCAAGGTGTGGCTTATCTCATTTTTTTAGCTGTGCCTTAGAGTTTTTATTTTTGATGAAGTCCAAATTATCTATTTTCTTTTATGGATCATGGTTTTGGTGTTATATCTAAAATGTGCCTAATCTAAAGCATACAGATCTTCATACTTCTAGAAGTTTTATAGTTCTCAATTTCACATTTAGGTCTGTGATCCACTTGTTAAATTTTGAATATAGTATAAGAGGTATGGGCCAAAATAAGTATCTGCTTGTTCCAGCACCATTTGTTGACAAGACTACCCTTTCTCTATTGAAATGACTTTGCATCTTGGTAAAAATCAGTTTTACATAAATATGAAATATTTCACGACTCTATTCTGTTTAATTGATCCATTTGTCTCTCAAGCTCCAATCCACACTACCTTGATAACTATCTTTAAAATAAGTCTTGAAATCAGGTAGCGACATAATTCTTTTCTTTCAAAAAAATTTTTTTGAGTTGCTTATCCTCGGTCCTTCGCATTTCTACATATATTTTTTAATTATCTTGCTAGTTTTTACAATACATGATGGAATTTTGATTGGGATTGTAATGAATCCATTAATCTATTAGATTATATTAGAGAATTGACATCTTGAGTTTTTCAACCCTTGAGCATAGTTCTATTATTTACATCTTTACAAAGTTTCTCTTAACAATATTTTATCTTTTAGTTGTACATGGCTTTTACATCTTGTGTCAGATTTAACCCTAAGTAGTTTATATTTTAAGTGGCATTTTTAATTTCAATTTTTTCTTATTAGTATATTGAAATGCAATTGGTTGATTTTGTATCCTACAATCTTGCTAAACTCACTTATAATTGAGAAGCCCATCAGATTTTCAATGTAGATGATTTTTGTCTTCTGGATATAAAGACAGTTTTATTTCTTCCATTGTAGTCTATGTGTCTTTTATTTCTTTTTCTTGCCACATTATACTGGCTAAGACCTCCAGGAAAATGTTCAATAGAAATAAAAAGACATCTTTGTCTTGTTCCAGATGTTAGGGGAAAAGCATTCAGAATGACGATAGTTGTTAGTTTTTTATAGATCTTCCTTATCAAGTTGAGAAAGTTTCTATTCCTAGTTTGTTGAAAGTTTTTATAAAGATTAGATGTTGGGTTTTGTCATGTTTTTCCTCCATTGATCTATATGCTCATATAGTTAATCTTTTTGAGTTTTTTAATATGAATTTAATTGATTGATTTTCAAATGTTAAAGCAACCCTGCATTCCTGCGATTAACTCCACTTGTTCATGATGTATTGTCCTTTATAGGTATTGTTGGAATCAATTTGCTTCATACTAACAATTTTTTCATTATATTCATGAGGGATATTAAGCTGTAGTTTTCTTACAATGTCTTTGGGACATATTTTCTGCTTTTCAGTTTTCTGAATATTTGTGTCAAATTGACATTATTTCTTCTTTTACTGTTTGTTAGAATTCTCCAAGGAAACCATCTGAGTCTGGAGGTATTTTTGTTTTTTTGTAGGAAGGTGTTTAAAATATACTCTTTTCAGTAAATATAGCATTATTCAGTTATCTGTTTCTTCTTGGATGAGCTTTAGTAGTTTACGTCTTTCAAGGAATGTTTCTATTAATCTAATTTACTTAATTTTTTGGAATGAATTGGTCACAATATTACCATATTATCCTTCTACTATTTGTAAAATCTGTAGTGATGTCCATTTCTCTCATTGATGATATTGGTTGATTGTGTCTTATTCCTTTTACTGATGAGAAGTTTATCACTTAGATTGATCTTTTCAAATAATCAGTTTTTGATTTCATAAGTTTTCTCTCTTTTCCATATCATTTTTTTTTGTTTTTGTTTACTTTCTTCTGTTTACTTGGAGTTTAATTTGCTCTTCTTTTGCTAGATTCTTAAGATGGCCGCTGAGGTCAGTGATATGATCGTTTCTTCTATAGGTGTTTAGTGCTATAAATTTCCCTCCAAGTTTTGTCTGAGCAGTAAAATATCACAAATTCTGATACTTTAATTTTATTAATTTACAAATGCTTAATAATTTTCTTTCTGATTTATTTTTTGATCCACAGGTTATTTAAAAGTGTGCTATTTAGTTTCTCAATATTTTAGAATTTCCCAGGTACCTTTCTTTTATTGATTTCTAATTTCATTGTTGTCAAAGAAGATACTTTATGTGACTTGAATCCTTAGTTTATTGACAAATATTTTATGGCCTAGAATATGACCTATTTAGGTAAATGTCTCATGTCTACTTGAAAAGATGATAAATTTTGCTGTTCTTTGGTGTAATGCCTTATAAATGTCAACCAATTAGGTCAACTTGGCTAAGAGTGTTTTCATATTTTATACTTTCTGATTTCTGTCTACTTGTTCTATTATTGAGAGATGGGTATTGAAATGTCCAACTGTAATTATGGATTTGTCTATTGCAAATTATCAGTTTTTGCTTTATGTATTTTGTAGCTTTGTTATTAGGTACATAAACATTTAAGATGGTTATGCCTTCTTAGTAAAATACTCCCTTTGTCATTTTAAAATGAATTTTTAAATTCTTGGTAATATCTTTGCTATGGAATCTACATTGTCTAATATTAAAATAAACACTCCAGCTTTTTGTTGTTGTTTTAATTAATGTTGGCACTGTATATATATCCCTTTCATCCACTGTTAACTTATTTTTTATCTTGTATTTGAAGTGTGTTTCTTGTAGACATCATATAGTTGAGTATTACTTTTTAATAACTCAATAATCTCTACCTTTTAATTGCGATAATTAGGCCATTTTCATTTAATATGATTATTAATATGATTAGATTTTACCATCTTGATATTTGTTTTCCATTTCTCTCATCTGTTCTCTTTACATTTTTCTCTTTTTCTGCTTTCTTTTGGATTATTTTTATGATTTCATTCCAACTTGTTATTTAACTAGCTATAATTCTATTTTGTTTGATATTCCACTATAAGGATATACCACATTTTGTTTATTCACCACTTGATAGACGTTTGAGTTGTTTCTACTTTTTGGCTATTATGAATAGTGCTTCTATGAACATTTTATATACAAGATTTTGTCTGAACGTATGTTTTTGATTACCTTGGGTTTACCTGGGAGTGGAATTGCTGAATCATGTGGTAATTATGTGTCTAATTTTTTTAAGGAACTGCCAAACTATTTTTCACAGCAGCTCCTTTGTTATAAATTCTCACCAGCAATGTATGATTGCAATATATAATTCCTTTATAATCTGGATGATTCCTATTTATTTTTCTTGTCTAATTGCCATGGCTAGAACCTCCAGTACAGGGTTGAATAGAAATAACAAGAGTGGACCTCTTGGACTTTTTCTTGAACTTAAGACATTCCTCTGCCTGTGCCATCATTCTGTATTTGGGTGTTTGGGAGACAGATAAATTATCCCTTTAGCTCACAGATCCTTAGATTGAAAAAAAAAAAACTTGTACTTGAGGAATTGTATTTCAGGAATATGTCTAAGGAGCCTCATCTACACCAAGATCAGATTTAGGTGATGATGGATTTTCAGCTGAAGCTATAATAGCCTTTTTTGAGAGTTTGAGGGGAGGGTAAATGTAATTTTCATGTAAGAAGGATGTGAATTATTGGAGACCAGAAGGCAGACCATTTTAGTCAGCCTCTAAAATGCCCCCACAGTGATTCTAGCTTTTTGATATTTGCATCTTTGCTTTACTGTACTGTAAACTTTACTCAGGTTTGGTCTATGTAACTAATATATTTGCATCTTTGCTTTACTGTACTGTAAATTTTACTCAGGTTTGATCTATGTAACTAATAGAAAACAGCAGAAGAGATGGCATGTCACTTCTGAGACTAGGTTATAAAAGACGTGAGTTTTACCTCTCTTTCTCTCTCATGTCACTCACTAAGGGAAGGTCAATTGTGAGCAGCTTCTGTAAAGGCCCACATCGCAGGTCACTTAGGTCTTTGAAAAGTGCCAAGTGAAGAATTGAGGCTTCCTGCCAATTGCTAAGGCTGAGTCTTCTTGAAAGCAAGTCCTCCAGTTCCAATCAAGCCTTCAGACAACTATAGTCCCTGCCAACATGCTGAGTGCCACCTGAATCATGCAGCTAAACTCCCAAATTCTTGAAACTGTGAGGTAATAAATGTTTGGTGTTTTAAGCCTGTAAATTTGGGGGTGGTTTGTTACAGAGTCATAGATAACTAATACAAAGTGGCCAAACCCTTCTAGGAGCACTGGGCAAGAGAAAGATAAAAAGAAGTCTTTCCTCACACCCTTTGATTAGCTATATTAATATTAAGAAGATTATGTCCTTGTATCATATGACCTCACTGATATGAGGAATTCTTAATCTCAGGAACAAACTGAGGGTTGCTGGAGTGGTGGGGGGTGGGAGGGATGGGGTGGCTGGGTGATAGACATTGGGGAGGGTAAGTGCTACGGTGAGCGCTGTGAATTGTGCAAGACTGTTGAATCACAGATCTGTACTTCTGAAACAACGCAACATATTTTAAGAAAAAAGAAAAAGAAGAAGATAACAGGAGAGGAAGAATGAAGGGGAGTAAGTCAGAGGGGGAGACGAACCAGGAGAGATGATGGACTCTGAAAAACAAACTGAGGGTTCTAGAGGGGAGGAGGGTAGGGGGATGGGTTAGCCTGGTGATGGGTATTAAAGAGGGCACATTCTGCATGGAGCACTGGGTGTTATGAACAAACAATGAATCATGGAACACTACACCAAAACAAATGATGTAATATATGGTGATTAACATAACAATAAAAAATTAAAAAAAAAAGAAGAAGATTATGTCTTCCCCAGGACTCTTGAGACATGTAATCACTTGGTCTGGAGTCAATACTGGCATACGTATAGGATGATAAGCCATCTTGCAGCTATGTAGAATGTTCTCTAAGGAAAAAAGTCATGCTCTCAGACCAAAATAGGTTTGGGACTGGTATGATCACAAAAAATGGACTATTTTAATTTTAAGTCTGCTACATAAGGGAGAGTGAATAAATTTTAAGATGTTAGTATTTTTGTGGTTACTGTGATATATATGGTATCTTTAAAAATTACTCATTTTTTTACAGAAATTCGCAGTACTGGCTTAAAGCCTACTGGAATATCTTTGTATTCTGGCATCCAAAGAGACACTCTGTGTTTTATGGATTGAATATAAATGAAGTAGATTCCTCACACAGTTCATATTGTGACAAGAATACATGACTACATTCAGAAGGGCCCTTAATCAGCTGACCTTGGTCAAATGTGGTCTGACTGAGTATATCTGATCAGTGGGAGCCACCATTTAGTGGCCAATGCTGTCTCCCAGAGGCCTTTATTCTAATGAAGAAAGTTCAGGTTTGGCAGTCCTATAGCAGCTGTTCTGTGGTCCCTTAAGGAAGCTTTTATTTCAGCGTTTCTGTTAAAATCTCAATATGTTTGTATACATTCGTCTCTTGTGGATATTCTCAGTGTCAGCCATACATTTCACTGAAGCAAATACTGTTAGCATATTAGCACTGAATCTTAGCTTGCCTTTAGCCAGGGTTCATGCTGGACTGATTTGGCACCCGAAGTTTAGCATTTCCAAGTCTTCTAACTGGGAAGTTTGTCATGCGCAGTTAATAATACATCTTGAGGACCTGACAAGAAGACTGCACACACACAAAAAAACAATGATAGTTCCTTTACTATCATTAAGTAGTTTCTTAAACTCATAATCTTATCCAGATCATTAGGCATGTTCCCTTTTCCCCAAATTCGGCTTCGGCAATGTAAACAACACACCACCACAAGATGGTGCTCTTATAACACCATACTTTTGAGTTTGTTCATTCATGTGAAGTTTAATCTAAGAATGGATGAAACAGTATTACTGTTCTATGAAATTTGTGTTGTCAGATTATAAAATAAAGTCCGCAACATAGTGTTAAGCTAGGATAGGTAGATGTAAACTATTTACTTTTTGGTCTCAAGTATCAAGAACGGGTCTTGCTTATCTTCACCATTCTTATCCATTGTTGATATTAAAGTCTAGATCTGTACTGTTCAATGCAGTAGCAACATGTGGCTACTGAACATTTGAAATGTGGCTTATCTAAATCCAAATGGAGACTTACTGTAAATGTAAAATAGGCACCAGATAGTGAAGACTTGGTATGAGGAGAAGCAAAATCTCTAATAATTTTTATTTTGACTACTTGTTGAAATAATGATATATTGGATATACTGGATTAAATAAAAGTCTTATGAAAATTAATCTCTAGTGTGGCATCTAGAAAATTTTAAATTACATATGTGGCTCTCATTACATTTCGATTGGACAGTGTTCGTCTATGATCACATAACAAATAAGTATCAGAGGAGTCTTTTTGGGCCCCATAACCTAAACAGGTCACAGTATAGTACCTGAATACTGAGATCTACCATACATTCTAAAAATAAGTCAAGTTCTAGGTATGGAGATGAGAGGGCATTGCTAGAATTTGAAAGAATAGAGGTCTAAATCAACTTGGATAATTTTTTTCGGAACTCCTACTACTTATGGTTTTGCAGTAAGTTGCTCTTCATCTGACCTTTGCCCCATGCTTACTCCCAAATTGACAGGTAACTGCTGTTATCAGGTCTTTGTGTTCCCATCACTCAGGAAATGCTTAATACATATTTGTGGCATGGATGAAGGCAGGAACAACTATATGGATTCAAGGTGACTTCTCTGGGAAGTCAATGAAGTGCCAGTGAACTTGGGCTTTGCCTCCACATCCCCAGTAGAACCTGCTGTGACCCTTTTCAAAAAGCTTCTCTGCTCACTTTCCTCAAGAAGATTTTCCTTTCTTCCTAAGCTTTGAGAGAACCTACAGTTGGAGGTTTGTAAAATACTATTTTGCCAATACCCTTTTTGTTTTTGTTACGAAGGTTTATTTTTTGGTCCAACATCCTTTTATATATTGGACATAGATGAGAATGAAGAGTACAAGAGTCCAGCTGTAACTTGTCATTTGGATTCAAAAGGATTATAGAATAGACAGTGAAAAGAAGTTACTGTCATTCAGGTAAAAGGGAAGAGGAAGGAACCATCCCCTTCTTTCTTTTAAGCACTGATGGTTAAACATCCATTGCATTTTGTTAATGTAGTTCTTGTATGTTGCCAATATGCAGACGAGAACTGCACCCATAAACAGAAGAGGCCACATTGTCATATATTAGATAAACCTGAACTTTTATTTGTCCAAAGCACCTGGAGAATATCTGTGTCCCAAAATGGAAAGAACAGTAACAGACATTTTTGTTTTGGAATTCTGACTTTCCACGCACTATTAACATTGGGCAAGTTCTTAATGTCTATGAGCTTTAGTTTTCATATTTATAGAGAAGGTAATAATGACTACCTGATAGTAACAATGATTACATTAGGGAATATAGGTGAAGACTTAATGCAATATCCGGTACATAATAAATAAATGCAGCTGTTGTATTTTTTTTTATTTTGGCCAAAATATTAATGCTCACAAATATCTGGATGTTTTTGATAGTCTAAATAAAGAAGGTCCTTCCTAAATAAGTCTATAATTTTGATAAGGTGAGAATAATCTCATGTTAAGTTTTCCATCACCTATAGTTTTTACTCTTAAGAATTTGGCTGTTTTTGTCCTCAGTATGTAAGTAGAGAAAGTCACCTTATTACTAGAAAATAATTTTGTTAAAGCATAGATTGAATAAACGTTTGTATGACTTCAAAGCTTACAGAATTTTACTATCATTTATTTATCTGTTTATTAAAAAGCATTTATTGAGTGCCTTCTCTGTGCAAGGCAGTATGCTGGGTGATGTCAAGTGCAGTCTTTCTCAACCAGGGTTCCAGGAGAGAATTGAGCTTTAATGACATAAGGCATCTATTATATGTAATAAATTAACATTTCTCTTAGGCATTTAGACTGGCACTAGTTATGAATCTTCCTTGTAGTAATTAAGAAAATAATCACTCAAATAATTCATATTCTGTGGATCTGATATGAAGTCCAGTTGAAAAAGTCTAGGGGGTAAGGAGAAAGAGGAAAAAAATACTAAATTCGCTATAATTGCAACAAAATAAAACACAGAGTAAGCAAAATATAGTAAGAGAATGGAAGGAAAATTCTAATGAGAGAATGAGAACAAAGGAAATACGGAAAAAATCTTGGGCAATGATAAGAATCACCTTTTTTCTTGTTCCCTCCCCTTCCCTTGTTTTTTTCCAAATGTGCAAATATTTTACTATGCCCTGTGATTAATTCAGAAAAGAACTGGTCAAGGAGCTTGTATGGTTTCTGAAGCAATGGTAAGCTCTGTAGGAGAGTTAACACTAGCCAATCACTGTGTGAATTCCAGGTGAGAATGCAGACAGCCTCAGAAGTCCCTTCACTACTGTGAAGAAAAGAAATTCTCGTTACCCACTTTCTTTGCACAGTAGGAAAAAGTGGTATCTATTTCATGCCAAGACTTAGGAAAAATCCACTGGAAGTTGTTTTTAAAGTCTTCAGAACAAGGTGGCAGAAGAGGAGAGTACGAAGTGGTATTAGAGACTGTGACAACCCGAAGAAGAACGTGCATTGTTGACCTAACTTCAGGATACATTTATTTTTAAGGACTACCACTAAGTTTTTAAAAAGTAAACTTACTTTTTAAAAAAAATTTGAGTATTTTTAAGGACGAATTTTTTCTTTCCAGAGGAGGAGTTAAAAACACTCTAAAAGGTTAATGGGTTATGCGTAGATAAAAGTGTAGATAACAGTAACGTCCCTGGGTCAGCCTACTGAAGGATCAATTTTCTAGCTTTAGAGCATATTAGATCATGTTCTTTCTCTGTAGATAAATTATTTTCACATGAAGTCCCAGATTCTCAGAATGTGGATGCACTAGGCGTGCCTGGGTGGCTCGGTTGGGCGCCCAACTCCTGATTTCAGCTCGGGTCATGATCTCAGGGTCACGAAATCGAGCCCTGCATATCTCTCTCTCAAAGAAAAAAAAAATACATGCCCAATTACTCATTTAATGCCATCACCTTCTTTCTGAGAGACCCCAAAAGGAGCAGAGAGCATGGTTGGGGGCAGTAATTTCTTACCATTCCAGGGAACACTAGGAATTAATAGTCTTTCTAGACACCTCCCGGCCTCCAGGGAACAAGGTGCTTATCACTGCTGGAACTGAGGGAAAGAGAGAAGAGAAGATTAAAAGGGCAACACTTGCCACCCTCCTCTGCTACTTGAGCACAGGAAAAGCATCAGTATCTAACTTCCTATAAAATGCCATGCGGTGGTCATATTGCACCAGTTGGCTTACATTTAAGGCCTATAGGCTTTAACCACTTGAGAGTATAGCCTGATAAACAAATATTGTCTTATTCTGCACCTGCATTTGCTGGGGGGGATGCAGGGTACGGGGTGCAGAGGAAGCCTGTACCTTAGGAGAGCATGACCCAAGAATCCATGAATCCTGAAAATTCTAGCACAACGAAGAAAGAAATGCCACAATGCTCATTAGCAAGTCATTCCTGACAAGATGTTGTCATAGCATCATGCTCATGCTTTGTGACATGTTGACAAATACTTGTTTAACTGAAATTATTTCTAGTAAAACTTCTAATGCTGCTCTTTATCACTTGAAATTTTGATTTACAATTTTTTTGGTACAGTTGTCCCTCTGGAGACTTTGCTGTGTGTAGCCAGTATGCGAGGGATCTGCATCACGTTCACTGTTTAGAGTCTTACTCAGCTTTCTTATGTCTTGTTCCTGGAAGATTTCCTGCCACTTTCATAAGCCTATAAACTCTCCAAGAGCCAAGAATGTCAGTCAACCTGCAGCTTTCTCTTCCTGCTTCACGTAATGCTCCTTTTCTTTGGTTTTCCACCAGAGGGCATAATAAACCTATCTAATACACTGTTTGGCATGGATGCTTCCAATCACGAAGCCAAACTTTTTGAATTTGTTTAAAATGGTTCTAATTTCATTACCCTAAGGTGTTGTGGTGAAAAGTAGGGTCTCTGGAGCCAAACTCTCTGAGTTCAGATCCCAGCTCTATTTAGCAGTTCCAAGGCCTGGGAAATGCCTCCATTTCCTCTCTAAACACCAGGGTTCTCATCCTTGTAAACGGAGAATAATAGCCTGCCTCAGACTTTGGTGAGGATTACAGGAGTATAGACCCCTGCCTAGAGCACTTAGAACCCTGCCTGGCTCATGGTTAAGTACTGTGTAGGTGAGAGCTCTCTGAAAGTGTATGAAAATGGCACTTCTACTTATCTAGGAATTACCTGGAGAGCATTGAAGAGTTGATAACTACTAAATAAAGCTAATTACTGCCATTTTTGAGTGTTGGGTATGTGCCAGGCCCTAGTGATATGCATTATTACCACGCAACAGACATATGAGGGTGAAGTCCATGCTTATGTGTTCACAGATCCATCCCAAGGGCCAGAACAGTGCCTGCACATTGGAATTGTTCAACAGGTATGTTTTAAATGAATGTAAACTATTTTTATTAACCCACGTTCACAGATAAACAAGGTTCAGGGAGTTGATGTACATCTCCTAGGATCACACAAGTAAGTGGAATATGTTGTATATAAACCCAAATTCTCTCCAAAGCCTATCTTCTTTCCATAGGGTTTTCTTACTTTAAGAAAAGTTGGGAGGGTTCAAAGGGTTGAAGAAAATGAACTTTGGTTGACTGAACTGCCAGGCTGGGCTGTGTTTTTATACTGTTCGCAGGGAGAATGGAAGACGTTCCTTTTAGTAATACTTTATGAGGATTGTTTCCTCCAGAATTTAAATGGTGCTTAGTCAACTTAATGATGAATTACTTATTCTCAAGCAAGTCTAGCAAATACTCCTAACTCACATTTTCCCTAAGGCATTTTGCAACCGAGTTTCCATAACTGAAATGAAATAAGTACAACATAGAGGAAGAAGAACTTCAAAAGCCCACTTACACTTAAATTTATTTAAAAAGTTTTAATTTATTTTTATTGAGATATAAGTGACATATGACATTATATTAGTTTCAGGTATACAACATGATTCGATATTTGTGTGTATTGCAAAATGATCACCTCAGTAACATCCATCACCACACGGTTACAATTTTTTTTTTCTTGTATGAGAACTTTTAAGATTTACCCTCTTAGCAACTTTTATTTTTTTATTATAGTAATTATCTTTTTAATATACCCTTGAGTTTGCTTTTCTTCTTAGCAACTTTTAAATATACAACACGGTATTGTTAACTATAGCTACCATGCTGTGCATTAAATCCCCATGACTTATTTTTTTATAACTGGAAGTTTGTACTTTTTTGACCCATTTCACTTATTTTGCCCACTCCCTACCCTCCATGTCTGGCGACACCAATCTATTCTCCGTATCTATGAGCTTGTTTCTTGTTTTTGTTTTTTGTTTTATTTTGTTTTGTTTTGTTTAGATTCCACATAGTGAGATCACGCAATATTCATCTTTCTCTCCCTGGCTTAGCACAATGCCCTCAAGTTTCACCCATGTCGTGTGGCAAATGGCAAGACTTTTTTCTTTTTATGGCTGAATAACATTCTGTTTTTTATATATATCGCATTATGTATATATATAATTTCTTTATATTTCTCTTTATATTCTTTATATTTCTTTATAAAGAAATATATTCATTGATGAACACTTTGGTTGCTTCCATGCCTTGGCTATTGTTAACAACGCTGCGATAAATTTGCAAATGCTGAATTTACACTTAAATGTACTTGTTGGAGGACACAGTGACTGGTTCACAGTTCATGCTCAGTCTGTGTTTGTTGAGTGCCTGTGTGAGAGAGGAAACAGAAACCAATAACTATGGGTAAGTATTCTAGTCCCTCTGTACAACATGTGTGGTCTGCTGGCCGGCAGGACCCAGAAACTGGTTAGAAATGTGAAGTCTTCGCTCAGACCTACTGAATCAGAATCAATAGTTTAATAAGATCCCCAGGTGATTTATATGCACATTAAGTTTTGAGAAGTGCTGCTCTTGCTAGTATGGTTAATTGTGGAAAACAAATGCTTGATTCCCATTAACTAATCAATTAATCACATTTTACTGAGTATGTTTCAAAAAACAAGGAACTGGAAGAAAATTTATGCCAGGCACTATAAAACTCCAAAATATTTTTTGAGGCAAGGAGGGAGAACTCCGTGTGAATGTGTCAAAAAATGGAAACTACAAACATTTATTTTTCCTTTTTTTAGAACTTGTACCCTTCATACCAATTTAGGATAGGTTTCTCCAATTTTATAAAATGATTTCTTATGTGGATTACTTGTATGAAAGGTTTGATTTCCCCTTATTTATGGGTTTATGTAGCCTGAAGTCACTTTATTGTCAATATTACTCTTCACTATATGGATGAATCACCAAAATGTGTTTCTTAAATCCAAGGTAGAGTTGGATAGCCAAGCTTAAATTCATGGAACTGTCATTCTTTGTAATAGATATCTCATGGTAAATTATAAAACTTCTCTGCCTATGAAAAGGCAAATCTGCAGTGATATATATAGATTTCAGCTATATGTAAACATATAAAATCATCTCTGCCTAGTATACTATATAATACACCTATGCACATATTATATATATTAGACATGTATACATCTATAGATATCACTTTAGTGATATTTAATATATATAATGTATTTTATATGTAGCACCACTAAATGTGGACAGTTTTTATAAAATTTGTAATATCATCTTAGATCTTTTCAAAAGTTTGTAGGCACAATAATTGTTATAGTAAAAACAGAGATTTTTGTCTTTGTAAATCCTTAAAAAAATTATAACACAGTAACAGCCCTGAAATACTTTAGTAGATTTTTTTTTCCTTTTTAGTATTTAACCATCTGTATAGTCCAGTACTATTAAGAATTGATAATAAACTAGGAATAAGAATAAAGCCTGGTTAACAAATTCTTTCATTAGGGGCGCCTGGGTGGCTCAGTCAGTTAAGCACCTGACTCTTCATTTCAGCTTAGGTCATGATCTCCGGGTCCTGGGATTGAGCCCTGTGTCAGGCTCCACACTCAGTGCAGAGTCTGCTTGAGATTTTTCTCTCTCCCTCTCTTTCTGTCCCTCCCCCTACTTGCTCTCTCTCTCTCTCTCTCTAAAATAGAAATAAATAAATGTTAAAAAAAATTCTTTCATTAAATCGTCTACACCTGTATTTCGCATATGCAAAATTGAAGTCTTTCTCTCTCTTTTTTTAAAGATTTTATTTATTTGAGAGCGAGCGAGAGAGAAACAGCATGAGAGGGGAGAGAGTCAGAGGGAGAAGCAGGCTCCCCACTGAGCTGGGAGCCCGATGTGGGACTCGATCCCAGGACCCTGGGATCATGACCTGAGCCGAAGGCAGCCGCCTAACCAACTGAGCCACCCAGGCGCCCTGAAGTCTTTCTTTTTAAGAAATGGACTTGATTACTATCCTTGGATAAGTCACTTGTGCCTCTGTGACTTGAACTCATCTGTAATATAGAATGTTTTGATTAGATTATCTCTGAAATTACCATGAATTCAAAACCGAAATGGTAGTGTTTCTTTCCCTTTCAATCTCTGTGAACCTGCACAGAATCATAAATTTTGTAAAATCATAGATTTTACATCTCTAGTGTTCTGTCCTCCCTTCAAAATCCACTTGAATAAAACACCAGCATTAGTTAGCTCGTTGTTTGCTTGAGGACTCTTTCCTTTCTACCAAAAGAAAAGGGAAAGAAACAGAGTGACATCTACTGCAGTGTATTCACCTGAAAAATACTGGCTTTAACTTTCTATTTCATATTTACTTCCGTATAGCTGGGGCTTTATTCTGCGGAAAGTAGTTCTGTACTCGTTTATGAAGACAGCTGTGCCCTCTTGCTCTTTCTCTCTCCCTCTTGTATACTATTATAGATGCTGAGTCCATAGAAACTAAAACGGATCTTTGGCAGTGTTGTAGTGACTATCGAAGCTGTTTGGAGATGTAGTCGATTTGAAGAATTGCCTCAATAGCAATGGAAAATATTTATGAAGTAAAATCTCTGTTATAGAAATTTTTAACCTATTCCTGTTTTATTTTAGTTGAAAATGGTTTCAGTGTATTATGGAATTCATAGTCAGGGGCCTGATGTTACTATTCAATAGCCATAAGAAAAAGGAATATGGAATAAAACGAAAGGCATACTTTGATGTTATTTTTGCCAGTGAAGTATGTTCCATGGGAATTTGATCTCTGAGGACTGACAATCAAAGCATTCTCAAGGGATTTCTAGTGACAAATTTTTCGTGATATTGGAATCAATGGCAGAGAAAATTTTCACTAATGGTAAGACCATTTCAAGAGCTTCTTAATTGGTCTCCCTACTTCCACTTCCATCAAATTTCTACCAAGTATAAAAGTGGTATTTATAAAAAGCAAATCAGATTATGTGCTATATTCTCCCAAGGAACCAAAAACCTTAGGATAAAAGTGGTCCCATCCTCAAGGATGGTCTTGGGAGGGACTCTGTAGTGGAGGCCATCTTCATGGGTGTTGACCTGCATGTAGGGCTCAACACTCAGGAGGTCCAGAATGTCTTAATGCTCTGTTTTCAGTCTCTTGAAATCCTTAATAATTTTGCCTTTGAACTTACTTTTTTGTAAATGAAGTCTAATGGGACAACCCTGCCTTGTTATTTCCTTAAACGGGTTAAAAAATATCTTCCGCAACTTTTTTAGTTGTTTTCAGTGGGCAAGAATATTTGAATTACTAGTTTGCCATTCCCTGCCATCAGAGTCCTGCCGGATAGATATTTGAGCTCACATTTGGTTTCAGTAGTGCTTATTTATTTGTTCTAATTTACTTTTTTTGAACCAATTTTTATTAACATGTATTTCATTTGGTTTAAAATTCATTGTCATAAAGGGAGTAATGATGTGCTCTTCTAATTCTTTTAAGCTTTATCTACAGTTCTTTTTTTCTTTTTCAGTCCTGATATAATTTATTTGAGAATTCCCTTTGTCTTCATGAATCCTGTTGAAAAAATAAATTTTAATCACCAATTTCAAATAATCAGCTTTTAACTTTTGGAGTGATTTTCCTTTGATTTCTATCTTATTTTTGCTCCTGTCCTTGGCAGTTTCCTTCCTTTTATGTTTTTGCATCTCTGCCACTGTTCTGATTCTATATTCTTGAGTGAAATAAATAAATAAATTTCAATCGTGCTTTTATTAACATATACAATGAGGGCAATATATTTCCTTCTCGATACCATATCTGCAGTAGGCCAAAAGTTTTAATATGTATTATTTTCACTCTTGTTTCATTCTCAATGTTTTATTATTCCCAATACTATTTATTTTTCGATCCCACAAATTATTTACAAGTAAATACATTAACATTTCTAAATGAATAGAATTTTGAGTCTACCCTTTTGCTCTTGACTTTTAACTTTATTTTACATAGAAAATACAGTGAGAAGGTCCATACATGAGATTGATTTTTTGAGATTTGCTTTGGGGACTAGTATGTAATCCAATTGTATAACTCATCTATATTCCTTGTGAGTCTCTTTTATTTTCAATTGTTTCTATTTTTATCACGTAGTGATTGACAGGATTAGAAGCAGGGTGTTAGTTTCTCCTAATTCCAGTCTATTTTTTGTTTATTTTTATGCCTAGGATATAGGTCTCTTGACTCTACGAGTCCCAAACTTCTTTGGCAGACCCTGAACACCAGCTACAGACCCTTACCTCTTTAAGTTTGCCCAAATCTCTGGTGAGCCTTCAACCTCTCAGTAGCCTCTTCTGGAACCAGTAAATAATATTGGAATCAAATCATGAACGTCCAGGTATTCATGATGCCCTGAAGCCCTTTGAAAATCTCAAAGGTTAAAATGTGTTTGTTCCCAATATGAAAGTTGCCTTATCTTGATATTGAATTATATTCAAACATTGGAAAATTCTGTATGTGCAGGGATAGTATCCAGATATTGTGATTTTAAAAGTGCATTTCTTCAATCCTCACAAACGGACCAGTTCTTTGTTTACTACATTCCTTGGGGTAAAAAAGAAAACCTCCATAGTTGAGAATCTTTTGATATTTAAATAAGGCTTATAGAATAGTTTTAAAAATATATGTCACCTCAAGAAAAGGTGGGAAGTGCTACTAATAAGTATGAGATGTGTAAACAGAAATCTTGTGCATATGTATATTACTAATACTAGGTCTAATATATAGTTCCAAGATAGTTAAAATACATAGTTCTAATGACAAGTTTTTAGAAAGACTCCTCCTCTAAGTAAGTCCCTGGGATACTATTCCTAAAGATGTCTCCCCTTAATTTTGAGTAAGTACAGGAGGACACAAGAAGAGGGAGCCTGCCCTGTAGCAAGTCAGGAAGGGCTAAGGATGAGGAAAACTGTGAAATGTCTGCCTGGGGAGTCGGATATCCAAGAAGCAAAAAAGCAATACTTCAGATATTACCATAATCCACTGTATCATATGATTCAATTAAATTGTACCCAAGAGGAAGAGAACAAAAAATTGATTATCCAAGTGAATACCATAATCTAGTTTACCTTAAAGTTAACCAAAAATTCTATATAAATTACAATTCTTTCTCAGCAGTAACTTCCTCTTATTCTTTTCCTCCTGTTTGTTTATTTAGTGTAGGAAAGTGGTAATTTCAAGACTTGGGTTTGGAATTTAGGCTGGAGAAGGGAGTGAGAGAACAGACTCTTCTGTTTCAGTTTCAAGTATGTGGGCTTCCTGACATAGCAATCATGTACTTTCCATGTGGTCTTGTTAACTTAATAGATGTCTGGTTTTGGGGAATCAAAATTCAACTAAAGACAAATTGTGGTTTGCTTTCCTTTCACATACTGTTTCCTTGAGATGAGTTGGGTATGAATATTTTCACTTCACTTAAAAAATAAACTGTCAACTGAATTAAATACTCTTTTTCCTTAACCAGTACATTTCTCCTAGGTGGGAAAACCTTATAGAGAAACCAAATTTATTATCAAAAGTGTGCTGGTGGGAGCATCTGGCTGGCTCAGTTGGTAGAGTGTGTTTCTCTTGATCCTAGGGTTGTGAGTTTAAGCCCCTTGTTGAGCATAGAGCTTGGTTAAAAGAAGGCAGAGGGGCTTATGGTTATTCTAAGTTTGGTATTCAGCTGTGAGGGCATGATTCATGCTTCTCCACTGTTGCAAAGTAGGGTGCCTTTTCCATGGACATGGCTCAAAATACCTAATGGTCTAATTCTTATTGTTTGGACATTTTCCTGTAATTCATGCAGGCTTCTTCCTGAGCTAAGTGGCATTATATATCACAGTTTGCCTCATGGTAATTCCCTTCCTTTGGCTCTCTGAGGGGGCTTCTGTCACATTAGTTACACATGTACTAGCATCTCTAAGAGTGGATTATTTTTCTGTCTTTCAGTATCCTGTTTACGTATGTTATGTGAGGATTTATCCCCCAATCCTAACCATAATTTATGATTTATTTAATTAAAAGCTCTATTCCTGTGGACTCATTAATAAAAGCACCACTTATTTAAATCTAGCATATTCTGCCTCGCAGTCTCTAGCAGGTGTCAAACATAACTTTCAGTGAATTGAATTGCTCTGAGAATAAAACTTTCTTCAGGTTTATATAAAAAGTCGGAGCAAAATGTTTTTTGCCTTCTCCACAGACTAGATGTGGAGTGGATCTGTGAACACTGGCAGGAGTAAGTGCACAACTCGAACAATCATCGTAGGACCAGCGGATGCAATCATTAATGGACTCTAATCTGATTAACCTTCCTTCATGATTTTTCCAGGTATACAGCCATGTATACTTGATGTATTTGCCATGAGAATTTTTCTATTTTACTTTCAGAAATGAGAATAATTATGGCAACTAACATAATTGAGTGCCTTCTATGTGTTAGGCACTAAGCTAAGCTTTTACATGGTGTGGACTAATTTGAACCATGTAACCCCTTTTCTTCTCCAAGAAGCCCTCCCCCCAAACTGGCACTTTTTTGACTCTCATTTTAAAAACGTTTCTCACGAGACTCACAGAGGCTAGGTAACCTAAGCCCAGGTGTATCTGTCTCCCGTCACAGGAGCCTTAGGTTTGATACCCTCCCACCAACTCCATCCATTTTGGGCATTCAGGATCTTTGTATTTTGCTCGCTCTCCTCTCTGCCTTTCCCTATACAAAACAATCTGCGTCTATCTAGAGGGGTTTACTTTGACAGTAAACATCACTTTAAATTTAAGTCAAAGTGTCATGTCTTGAAAGAACCCCTATTTTTGGCCTTATCCCTAAGTGAAGTAAAGTAATATATCTTGTGGAATAAATTTTGGTATTGATGGGAAGATATTTTGGGAAAATGAACCTTGCTAGATGCCTCTGAAATCATACCCCACAGACGTCTATCTCCTTTATCTATGACTAAGCCTGACCTTTCAGAGACTACTGGTTTCTTTGCTCTCCTCTCCTGGGGCTATGAGTGCCATCTCAGATGTAAAAAGAGAAAGAAAAAAAAAAAAAACCTCAGGCTATATATGATGTAGAAGTGAGTCATAGGAAGAAAATGATAATGTATCTATTCCCAGACAACAATTATATTTAGGATAATCAACCTTTCATCAAAGACAGGGAGCAGACAGAGTTATTTTTTTATTCCTTTTGCAAAATACTTTATAACGTACTTCAAAAATTTTTTACAATAGTTTTTAACAAGATTTTAAGAGAAATAGACATGCCAGACAGATAAAATGATGTTTTAAAATGTGATTTAGCATCATGTAATTGGTTTCCATACTGATAATTCTCTTTCGCATATTTACACATAAGCACTATGTGTCAATTTAGGAGATGATGATTACATCTATTTTTCATTTTTTCTGTAGTTTCCATTTTATAACAAGTCTATATTATATTTTTAAGTGCTTTACCAGTTGTTCTTTAAATTCATTTGAAATGGGTTTAGCATAATCTTTTGCTGTGAGACATCATTGATTTAATAACTTTTACAGGGCAAAAGACTACCAGGTGGAAATAATTGATGATGCTGAAATATTAAGCATATTATTAAAAGTGACAGGTTTATTCAGGCAGATTGAATAATGCAAGCATGAATGAGATCTGTGCATATTACTATGAGATAATATAACTTTCAATAATTCAGACCTGAGTTATCATTAAAGTCAAAAGAAAAATAAAATTATTTTAAAATCCTAGAATACTCTTAATGAGCCTTTCTCTTATCATAATGTAATATCAAAATGCATTAATTAAATACTTCCATTTATTATTTTTAAATGTTCACTAAGATCATATAATTAATCACTAAAGTCAGAATTGGAAAATAATAAGTACACGTTTCTAATTGTTAAAAGTGACTACATATTTCTGTTTTAAAATGTTCTTAGAATATTAAAATGAGTTTGAAAGATAAAGGCCATAAAAAGCTTTCATTTATAAGCACCAGAGTGTGCTGGTTAGATGGTTACCAGAAAGATTATAAATTTGATGTAAATTGACCTTTACAAAAATATTTGGTTTCAAAATACAGAGGGCTGTGGGAAAAGGGGGCAGAATAGAGGTTGAAAAAAGGCAGCCCCAGTGATACACACATCAATCATTCATTCACACTGGGGTTTATTTTTATACAGGGTGCCAGATTCTGTTAGGCACAGAGGACTCATCTAAGAAGATGTCAGAAAGGAGCTTTGCTCTTTTGGCACCGACAGCACCAAGTCTGGTGGGGAAAACAAAATTAAACAATAATAATCAAGTGTGATGGATTTTATAGATCTTTATCCCCACCATACCTGACCATGAGTAGATACATCATGGAGATGACCATTGACTGAATATTTGTGTCTCCTAACTCATATATTGGAATCCAATCCTCAATGTGATGATATTTGGACATGGGGCCTTTGCAAATGATTAGACCAGGAGAGCAGAGCCCTTGTGAACAGGTTTAGTGCCCTTATAAAAGAGGCCCCAGGGCGCTCCCTCGCCCTTCCACCACATGAGACACAGCACAGTGAGAAGGGGGCATCTGTGGACCAGGAAGCAGGCTCTCACAAGACTCCAAATCCGCCACCTCCTTGATCTTGGACCTTCCAACCTCAGGAAATGTGAGAAATAAATTTCTCTTGTTTATAAGCCACCCAGTCTATGGTATTTTTGTTACAGCAGTCATAACGGACTAAGACGGAGACCTAACCTAGCGTAGGGGAAGAGTCAGCAAAGGCCTTCCCTTCGGTTGAGATTGAAGAGTGTACTGGAGCTAAGTAGATGGAAAAGAAAGGAAAGATTTTCTGGACAGTCAGAGTATGTTCAAAGGTCAGAGGAAAGAAAGAGCATGATCGTAAGAGGAACTAAAAGAGTGGTGGGGGGTAAGCCTGGGTTTTCATTCTCAAGTTCCTGGCAGTTCTGGTAAGCTGCCATAAAGGGGTACATTCAAATGCTGATGGTGACTTTTAACAAGAAGGGTTTAAACAGAAAAATGGTGAGGTCAGATTTTTCTTTTGGTACATTGCACTGACTGCTTTATGTAGAGTAGATTAGATTTTTTATTTTGTAAAAATGAGAATAAAAAGAAACCAAAAGAACACACCCCCCAAAATTTTTTTTTTCTCTTCCAAGAAGAAAAGATGCCAAGAACATATGTCTCTAGGATAATTAGAAGTTGGATTTAGCAGGTGTGCCTGGGTGGCTCAGTTGGTTAAGCATCCAACTCTTAATTTTGGCTCAGTGGGGATTCTGCTTGAGGATTCTCTCCCTGTCCATCTGCCCCTCCCCCTGCTCCTGCTCTCTCTCTCTCTCTCTCTCAAATAAATAAATAAATCGTTTTTTAAAAAGTTGGATTTAGATTTTTTTCACTTGAGATGTTAGAATAGGCCTCACCTTAGAGAAACAAGTAGATATTGTATGTAACCAGTAACCATATACTACACTTAAACCTTTTTTGACACCCAATGCACAATGAGAACAAAGAAAACTAGAGTTGGATTAATCAGTGATTATTGACAGCTGATGATTTTTTACTTCTTTAACAAATATTTATTTATTTATTTTTAAAGATTTTATTTATTTATTTGACAGAGAGAGAGAGGTAGCGAGAGCAGGAACACAAGCAGGGGGAGTGGGAGAGGGAGAAGCAGGCTTCCTGCTGAGCAGGGAGCCCAGTGCAGGTCTTGATTCCAGGACCCTGGGATCATGACTCGAGCCGAAGGCAGACGCTTAATGACTGAGCCACTCAGGCGCCCCAGCAAATATTTATTTAATATCTTCTCTGTACCTAGCATTGTTCTAGACATGGGAGACACAGTGAACAAAATGTGGTATCTGCCTTCATGGAATCTGTAGACTATATATTCTGAATCTAGAGGCTTACAATTTAAAAATCTTAAACTTAAGCTGTATAACTTCGCTTATTGCCATGGCCTGCCCAGCCTGCCATTCTTCACAGTCCTAAAATCTTTAGCCACTGAGCCCATTTAACCTCCAACTCTATGCCCGCATTCTCTTCTTCCTACAGGGCCAATCTTGTCATGTGTTATAGGAGTGACTGGGCATCGAGGATCCCGGGGAAGCTGGCTCAAGTATGCCTTGCTGTGGCTCTTGCTCTGTCCTTGGTACCATGAGTCCCCTTGAAGTGATTTCCTGGTTTATACTTGAAGGATTGGACCCTGAACCTCACCTATCCTGCCAAAACTTCCCAATGCCTTGACTCTCTGTCAGTGGTCTGTCCCCCACCACTTAGACAGACACTGTGGATGATAACAATGGTGATGATGGTATCAATGATGGTGGTGGCTGCAATAGCAACGATTTCTTTTAAAGATTTATTTATTTATCTTAGGGGTAAGGGGCAGACAGAGAGGGAGAGAGAGTCTCAAGCAGACTCCATACTGAGCACGGAGCCTGATGCAGGGCTCATCTCGGGGCTCAGTTTCACCGCCCTGAGATCATGACCTGAGCTGAAACCAAGAGTTGGAGGCTTAGCCAACTGTACCACCCAGGTTCCCCTGCAATAGCAATTATAATACAAGCTTATACTTATCAGCTGCTATTACCTTCATTCATATCACTTGGCCCATATAACTTTCAGTTTAACATTTTATCCTTGAACACATCTCTTAATATTTGTTCTGCCTTCCAGGTTTATGGATTGACGTGTCCATCCTGAAGTAATAGTACCATAAGCTCTAGTTATTGACTGGTGTTAAATAATAGCTTCAGTTATTTTTTCTTCTGATGGAAAGTTTGTTTTGGCTTAGTTTCAAGCATTTCTAAAATGTGAACATTTAAAAATTTTTATTAGTGGAATTGGAAATAGTTATTTTTGTAATTTCACAGTTGCTAAGGTTTTAAAATTTCAGCACATTTTAGTAAGAAAATTAAGACTAAATAGCTAGGGCGCCTGGGTGGCTCAGTTGGTTGAGCGGCTGCCTTCGGCTCAGGTCATGATCCTGGAGTCCCAGGATCAAGTCCCGCATCGGGCTCCCTGCTCGGCGGGGAGTCTGCTTCTCCCTGTGACCCTATCCCCTCTGATGTCCTCTCTCTCTCTCTCTCATTCTCTCTCTCAAATAAATAAATAAAATCTTAAAAAAAAAAGACTAAGTAGCTAGCACCAATTCAGTATCAATGCTCCTAGTTTAGATATTTAGAAACTCATTAGTTGATTAATTCAGTCAATAACTACTTACTGGACAATTACTGTGTGATGGGCACTGACTGGGCTGTTTTCAGGAGATGCTAGTCCCTCTCGTGAGGACTAACATCCAACATTTCACTTGTGATGACCAGATAAACCATGCACCATTGGCTTGAAGGTTTATAAACGGCTTGTGGAGGTGATTTATACCATTCACTAAATCTTTTCTAAACAGATAATAACAGAGTGCATTATACTTGAAAATGCTTTCAAAAATTATTAAGCCCCCAAAACTGCGACTTTGGATTTCTGTACTTTTGCCATGTCTTTGTCCAAGGTACTGTTTCCTTTCTGTCCACACCATTGTTTGTCACTTCTTTTCACCACTTAAAAGATAGTAATTTAAAATTTACTTATAACCAACAGATGCACTGATTTACCACCAACTCTATGAATGGTGCTAATGGACTTGAGAGATGCTTGGAATCCCCCTTCTACACATTCCAAGCCAAGAGCCACCCTGTGTTGTGTGGGGAGAGAAAAAGTTGAAGACATGGTATTTTGATTTTCTTATAGACTTATGGACAAATTTGAGGGATATGAGTAATATGTATGAAATAACAAATAGTACACATGTATTTAAATGCTGAATTTTGAACTATTCTCAACTATATTTGAGATTCCAGGAAGAGGAAACCTAACAGAGACTTGATCTGGGTGGAGGATGTTGGGTTACTGGGAGTGAGAAGGATGCAGATCAGGGAAGAGATGTAACATGGTCTGGAATCTGAAGGATGGGCACTGTGGTGGGAAGGGGACATTCTTTGGGCAAGAGAGGGAAGAGTATGGATGAGAGCAGGGGAGAAAGGAGTAAGAAGTATGTTCACAGGAATTACAACCTTAGAGTGTAGCACATTACTGGAGAGTATGTATTGTGAGTTATTGGAAAATTACATTGGATACTTTAAAGCCAAATTATGAAAGACTCTGAAAAACCAAGCAAATAGTTTAGGTAGACACAGAGGGAGTGAGGCAGATTGATGTTGATGGCTGTGTTCAAACAAGGTGGATCATGCAGGTGTTCCAAATAAATAGAACCAGGAAGACTGGGTTTGGAAACCATTCTCTTTTCTCACTTGAATCTGCTTAGAAATCCTATGTACCCACACCCTCCATGTAAACAAAGAAAAAGAGCAAAAACACCAGTAAGATATCATCAAATAATAATCAGGTGTATCAATGACTATCATATATTTGCATAATGGAAAGATTTCTCTCTCTGCCTTATGCATCTTATATCCATAAATCTCCAGATTCTGGTCACTTAAAAAGTGTTACATAGTAAAGACTCCAGTAAAAAGACAAAAGGCAGGACAGATGTTTATTTTTGGCAAAAAAAGTGGGACAAATGAAATATCATTCTCAGAAAACCCTTCACTCTTTTCTAGGCAATCTATTTAGTATTAGAAAGAATATGGCTAATGTCAGAGGTCTTATTACTACATGATATTCTTTCTACTTACGGAGTAAACAACCTTCTAACCATATTCATGAAATAAGACCTTAATCTCTTTTGGATTCTTTAAGAGACTGTGCTTCAAAGGTGATGTGGAATCTGGCATGCCATGAGCAATTCTATAATGTTAAATGCCATTGATTGGATTTGTGCAGCCCAGATATCAGACACCACTCAACAAATTGAATGTAATATTGTTGAAACTGATGACAAAGAAGGAAGGACAAAAGGGGATTAATTGTCAATTAGGATCTGAGGAGAACATTTGTTTATGGTTACTCACATTTTTAAAGGTTATTTAGCTACATTTTAAAAGTCTGGAAACATTAAGTCACCCTTATTTCTTTTCAAAAATGCTGGAAATAGGAAATTACAACTATAAGGAATATAACTTTAATTTAATATTTTGACATGCATGTGTACTGTAGTAATAAAATTCTAATTTTTACTAGAAAAAGATGAAGGAAATAAATTGCTATAGGCCATCAGTCTACCCCTTTTGTATACTAAATGATGATTCATATGCATTCAACACTGGTCAGAACATTATTCATATAATGGCTACTTTTCTAAGCCTCTAAATTTTAAAGCAAAGTAGAAAACTTGAATAGGATTCAGGGGAGAACCAGACATCCACACTGTTAGAATATTAATGCATAAATCCCAAGAGAAGAGACTAAAGAAACTAAAGTTACTTAATCTAGGAAAACAAATTCAAATATGTGATATCTTCTCTAAGAACAGAGTAAGAAAAAAACCCAAAACACTAGCTAAAAGATGAAGATTTTGAAATAGGTATTAGAAGAAAACAAAACAAAACAAAACCTTCCTTACAATTAATTCAACTAGACAGTTAAAATATTATCCTTTTAGGAGAGAATCATGTTCATTCATTCATTCATTCATTCACTCATTCAACAAGTATTTCCTGAGCAGCAACTAATGTACAAAATATACAAGATCCCTGGTTTCTTAGATCTAATATTATAGGAGGAGGAATGGACAGTAAAGAAACCAATATGTTAAGAGTTTCAGATATTAAGAAGTGTTATGAAGAGAACAAAATAAAGCAATGGGAAAGAAAGTGGCCAAGTTGGGAGTTTATACTTCAGACTGGTGAGTTAGGGATGTCTCTTTGGAGGTGGCAACACTGGCACTGGAACTTGATGAAACAGGGAAACAGCCATGGAAAATCTAGGAGAAAAGCACTGTAGGCAGGGTGAATGGCAAATGCAAAGGCCCTAGAGTGGGTCTGAACCCCGGAGACTCCTGGGAGGCAGAAGGCCTGCGTGTGCAGAGAACAGGTAAGGAAGAGGAAAGGAGCGAAAGATCAGATGGTTGATGCTGATTCTGCAAGCTCTGTGGGCTATTCCGAGTCCAGTGGGAAGCTACGGAGTGGCTGCCAGTGGGGCAGAGAGATAGGATAAGTAGATTTCTCAGTTTGCTTCACCACTGGGATTTGACAATAGCACGCCAAATGCTGGTATTTTTTTTTTTTTGATTGTTTGCTTCCATAGAAAAGAGTTTGTTCTAAATTTAGACATAAAAGCATTTAGTTTTCCAACTAACTTCAATATCCTCAAAATAATGTCTCAGTCTATCGAAGAAATGTGTCTGAAAAGACTACAGGAATCTGGTCCTCTTGTGAGCCTATTGAGATCTCATCCTTTCTAACTACCGTGCCAAGACAACATTCTCACTGTATTTCCCATTGCTTTAAGATAAGAAAGGATACGATTTGGATCTTGGACATGAAATTTGCCCTTATGAATAATATTCACCATTAAATTAGATAAAACTACTGCATTTGTTTTATTTTGTTTCCTAGCTTCATGGTATTGAATCCATACTTCCTATGTAGGCAAGTATAGATACGAAATAATCATTTAATGTTTAGTAAGCTGGAGAAAGAAGAAGGGGCTTAGGAAGTATTACTACTTCTATCACTTGCACACTACCTACCACTAAATACCCAGAAAGAGTGACTGTCCTGAGGTCACAGATGGACTATGGACTGGAATCCTGAATTCCCTGTTACCTTCTACAACTTTCTAGAGAAAGTCAAACCTAGTGTCTGAATAAAGACTTTCTACATATGCCAGCCTTTAAAATTCCATGATAACTTTGGCTTTTAGTTCCATAAGACTCTTATTATCAAAATGAGTCTTGGTTTTTTGGTTTTCTTTAATTATAGGAAATAGGGGCGCCTGGGTGGCTCAGTCGGTTGAGTGACCAACTCCTGATTTCAGCTCAGGTCATGATCTCAGGGGAATCGAGTCCACCTTTGGCTCCAAGCTCAGCAGGGAGTCTGCTTGAGACCCTCTCTCCCTCTGCCCCTCCCCTCACACACACATGCGTGCTCTCTATCTAGAATAAATAAATAAATCTTTAAAAAATTATGGGAACTAGATTTGTGCCTCTGCCCCCACCTTCACCTCCATTTATCTAAATAACACTAATTTAAAGCCTCCTTTGGGTGCTTGAAGAGATTCAGTTAAAGGACAAAGAATGTGACCACATTCACTACTGTTCTTCTAAGTTCTCATACTCTGTGGAAGTAAGTACAGGAAAGTCGGGGCCAATTAACAGACGCCTGGTATGATAAATTATTTCTTTCTCACTATTCTTTAAGCTTTTGTCCAAGCCACCATTTCCCCACAGTGCTTACAATAGTCACTTATACATAGTAGATTTTCAGCACATTTTGTTGAGGAAATGAATATGTGCTGACATTTAGGATTCTTTATGAAATTCTTAGTCATAAAATTAGTATAGGCTCTTATTTTCTACCAGAGGCATGACAAGAAAATATTTATTCTATTTCAATGTTGAGAGGCACTGACATTCTTTGTAATATCTGACTTAAAATGACTTTATGTTTTACGTAACTTACTACCAAAAAGGACTTGAGGAAGCTTGACAATAATTCAATGAAGCAAATCAGTCAAAATGTATTGGTATTTTCTCTGTGCCTGGCACATCAGGATGTGACGGGGATACGAGAATGGATGTGGTGTGTTCTCTGCACCCAAGAAGCTCACTGCCTTCTAGAGGCTAGCAATTAACTAGAACTCAAGCACTCAAGACTGCAGAGGTAACCCTAGCAAAGTACTCTAATGCAATAAGAAAAGACAAATGCAGTAAGACCATAAAAATCATTACCATTCTGACGAAGGAACAAGAGTCCTGCACTGGGTGGCGGCAGATATATATATAAAAACAAAAACAAAAAAAAAAAAACCTGGGCTAATAAAACCCTGGTATAAATGAGTTGTCCTCTAGTAAGGGGAATCATAAGACTTTCTTAGAATTACTTTTATGGCACTAAATTTATCATGCTTGTCTTTTTCAGAGTGTAATGCAAAACAAGGTTGACACTACTTCTGCAGTTATACAAATACAGAGAATTTTAAAAAGAGTATATTTTTCTAAAATCAATACTTGACAATAGCTGATAATGCAATCATGGATTGTATTGTACCTCCATGAGGATATTCCTGAAGGAAATAAAGAAGTATAGTCAGGCTGAGAGTATTTTGGTTATCTGGTTTGATATGAAAGTTTAACCTAAAAGTTATAGACAAGAGTGTATTCCATATCCCAGGTGGACCGACTACTGTACCCGCTTTTGTCACACACCAGGTACTTCCTCCTCCAGGTGTAGCACAGAACATTTATACTGTCTTCCTGTAAATGCCGAATCACTTTCCAGCAACGTCAGCAATTTCTTCTTCAGAGGCTGGCTCCTTAAACTCTCCACCCAACTAAAAGACAGGTCTGTAAAGCAGAAATTAGGTTTCTTGCAAGTAAGATTTGGACAGCACTAGATTGATAACGAGTGTCAGGGACCTGCGGACTAATCCAAAGAAAAAGATTTTCCTACACAACAAAATTGAGCAGTGCTTGGACAAGGTAGCATGAGAGGGGAAATCACCTCACCATAGGAGGCTGTCCAGAGGCTCACGGAGGGGGCCGCCATCAAGGAGAGAGGGGGTAAGGGAACTCCTAGGGATGAGAGAAAGGACTTGGTGCTTTTAGGTGATATCACTCAGCAGCACCATGGGGAGCCCGAGCGTCAGAAGAGCTATAGCGATGTTGAGGTCTTATAACCACAAGGCTAGATCTTAATGGCCAGCAGATGCCCAGGGAAGTTTTGCAGCGTTATGAAGTAGGAAGGTTCTAAATGGCTCAAAATCTGCTTTTGTTCCTGCCATTTTAAAAATAATTGAATGTAGGGACGCCTGGGTGGCTCAGTTGGTTAAGCGACTGCCTTCGGCTCAGGTCATGACCCTGGAGTCCCAGGATCGAGTCCCGCATCGGGCTCCCTGCTCAGCGGGGAGTCTGCTTCTCCCTCTGACCCTCCCCCTTCATGTGCTCTCTGTCTCTCTCTCATTCTCTCTCTGAAATAAATAAATAAAAAATATTTTAAAAAAAATAAATAAAAAAATAAAAATAATTGAATGTGTAAAAGTTTGCATTTGGTGCTTTGTGAACTTTTGGACAGGTTGCAGCCTGCAGTAAAGACAAAATTTGGGGCCGATACACAGAGGCCACTTTTGGCTCATTTACGAAACAATGAATTTTTTTTTTTTTAAGATTCTATTTATTTGACAGAGAGACAGCGAGAGAGGGCACACAAGCAGGGGGAGTGGGGGAGGGAGAAGCAGGTTCCCTGCTGAGCAGGGAGCCCGATGCGGGGCTCGATCCCAGGACCCTGGGATCATGATCTGAGCCGAAGGCAAACGTTTAACAACTGAGCGGCCCAGGCACCCGAAACAATGAATTTTTTTAAGGAGGGCAGAGGCAGAGGGAGAGGGAGAGAAAGAATCTTAAGCAGGCTCCATGCCCAGTGAGGAGCCCGAATCGGGGCTTGATCTCACCACCCTGAGATCATGACCAGAGTTTGACCCTTAACCAACTGAGCCACCCAGGCACGCACCCCTCTTCTTCTTTTTTTTTTTTTACAAAGAACCAACCTCAGAGATTTTTCCATTGCTTAAGAAGTAGCAATAAACAGAAGTTTATGGAAGTTATGGAAAATACTTTAGTTATTATCTAAGGTTAAGAATTTGAAATGGACTAGAGGAAGATATATTCTCCAGGGCTTTTTAATAACTAATACAGATCTCATGATGCAGAAGTTGGATGAAATACAGTTTGATGCATCTTATGAGTCACTTAAGCTCAATTAATTAAATTAAGTATGTGAAGAGTTAGGAGACCCACCAGATCTATTTGTGACTATGGAAATACACAACAAAGTGGTTTCTTGTCTTCTGATTTACTCCTCTCAGGATTCTTTACTTTCCCCCCATACCTGTAGAGCCATTGGATAAACAATTCTTTTTTTTTATTTTTTTAAAGATTTATTTATTTGAGAGAGAGAGACAGAGACAGAGAGAGTACAAGCAGGAGGAAAGACAGAGGGAGAGGGAGAGGCAGAGGGAGAGGGAGAAGCAGACTCCCCGGTGAGCTGGGAGCCTGATGTGGAGCTCTATCCCAGGACCTGAAGATCATGACCTGAGCTGAAGGCAGACGCTTAACCTTCTGAGCCACCCAGGTGTCCTGGATAAACAATTCTGACTTGTAACTTGATCCTGTCTGGTCTGGTTAAGCAGCAGTAATAACTAAACTTTCCTTTGCTGTTTTAAAAGAATTTGCATGTATGTTTCCATGTTTATATTCAAACAAGATTTGGTTGTATATATTATTTAGTAAGTAGTTGAACAAAATAGTTCATACAAATTTTACAAAACTTCAAGGAATAATTTTCCATAAATTTTGAATGTTTTATTATGATAAAAAGCGTTTATCAAGTACACTTTCATAGTAAGCAAGTCTAGATAATTTCTTTTCAATGCTCTTAATTTGTATATTTTTAATAGCTTATTTTTAGTTCTTGACTTAATATTAAGCACACTACTATCCTTTAAAAATTCTGTCTCCTAGTTCTAACCTGATTTTTTTAATGCTATGATGAATTATTTATCTTTTCAAATGTTGAGAATTGTGATGAATCTGGCAATATCATATCATTTTTTCATTTAGAAAGTGCAAATTATTCCTTTTGATATTTGAAAGCATTCAAATTCAAAATATAATAATAATTTAACAAGGAAAGTATGTCATATTTTTTTTTGAAAAGCCATTGAAAGCAGGTATAATCTGGTTGGGAAGAAAAGATGTCTGTATTAGAAATAGTCTAAACCAAATTTACTGAAATACATGTCCAGGATTGTGTATACAAAACTTCAGGTTTCCAAAATAAATGAAAAAATCTAAGGCATATTCTATTCTAAAACAAAAACCTAATAGAGGTTTATTAAAATCAGCCAAAATAAATTTTAAAGCAAAAAATCATTTGAGATGAAAGTTATAACATAATCTAGCCTAACATTAGAAGATTCAGTTTGCAAGGAAGACACAGTTGTTTTAAAATCAAATGCATCTAGGGACACCTGGGTGGCTCAGTCAGTTGGGGGGTCTACATTCGGCCCGAATCATGATCCCAGGGTCCTGGGATCGAGTCCCACATCGAGTCCCACATCGAGTCCCACATGGGGGTCCCTGTTCGGTGGGGAGTCTGCTCCTTCCCCCTCCCTCTGCCCCTTCCCCGGTTTGTGTGCTTTCTCTCTCTCACTGCCTGCCTCAAATAAATAAATAAAATCTTTTAAAAAATAAAAAATAAAAAATGAAATCAAATGCATCTAGTAACAATCTCAAACTTTACATAGCAAACATTGACAAAATTGGAAGGAAGATTGGCAAAATCCATATTTATAATAGGAAATTTAATGTATTTTTCAGTCAGTGATCGAACAAGCCTAGAAAAAAAGATAAAGAAGATTTGAACATGGTTAACAAAGTTAACACAATGGACACTGCACCTAAAAACTTCAGAATATATACATTATTTTTAAGTACATGTGGCATATTTATGAAACTATTGGTCCATAAGGCAAATTTCAACAAATTTTAAAAGTCTGAAATTACATAGATTATGTTCTAACTCACCAGAGTGCAACTAATTTAGACATCAACACTAAAATGATAATTACAAAAATCTATTTGTTTCAAAATTTGAAAACATATTTGTAAATAGTCCATGGAGAATTAGATGTGATTTTGATCTGAATGGTAACAAAGACACCACATATCAGCTAATGCAATATTCAAGAGGAAGTATTTTGCCTTCACTGTTTCTACTAGAAAAGAAGGAAAGCTGAAACATAGTGAGTTAAATGACCACCTCAAAAAAATTTTGTCAAAAACTTAGCAAAATATTTCTGTCTCCTCAGCTCAGCAAAACCAGTGAGTGTGTGAGGGTTCTGTGGTCAATAATCAGCTCCTAGACAAAAATCGTCAGTGGTACAGCTCTGTTCTCAATGTTCTGCATCCCTTATGGATCAGCGTCCTTTGTTCCCTGTTGGCCAATGTTCAGAAGCACTTGTGTAATATATTTTGTCCAGTCTTCTATTTGTTTAGTGTGTAAGGGTAAATCCAAACTTTACGATTGCATTATGATTGGAAATAGAAGTATTCCACAGTCTGAATATTTAAACTTTCAAATAACAGTTCTTGAGTTCTTAGTCTAATAGAGTTAAAAATCCCTTATTCTGAAATTCTGAATATTTATTGCTTTTGAAAAGCTTCCCACACTGTTAGGATAGCTGGTCCCATCATAGTTGTTATTTCCATATTAAAAAAATACAGAACTATGATTTCTCTGTATAAGCTCTTCTGGTAATTCCATGCACATAATTAGAATTTGTTATTCACATAAAACCTGCCCACTACAAAAACTACAAGTCTATTGTAAACTGATTCTTGTTGAAAGGAATAATGCCGGAAGGTAGGGAGGAATATTGAATCTCCTTTTGTTATAAATTGATGACTCTTTATTGTCTGAGAAGCCATTGTATGATTTTAAATCTTATGATATATTATTACTTTAGCAAAGAACATAATCATTGTGTGTGGATGTGAAAACTTCCTTCTCCACAGAAGTTTTCAGAGATCCAAAGTTTTTCATTGGTTGAAAAATTTGTTGCCATAACTTTTTTTTGGATCTTCAGGGAAGCAGCTTTGAAGATTAGTGAATACTTTTTATCTTTCAAATAAATTCCAAGTTGAGCCTATTTACTACCTATTGCAGGCTGCATATAGCCATAGAAATACCCTGTACATGCTGTGATGTTATTCATGAACAATAACTTTTTTTTTTTTTAGAGAGAGAGCGAGAGTTGGGATGGGGGTGTAAAGGGGCAGAGGGAGAGGGAGAGAGAGAGAATCCCAAGCAGGCTCCATGCCCGATGTGGGGCTTGAACTCAAGACCCTGAGATCATGACCTGAGCCAAAATCAAGAGTCAGAAGCTTAACCGACTGAGCCAGGCACCCCAGGAAAAATAACTTTTATTTAATATGCACAGAATTCTGGAGAAATGTTGCACAATTCATCGACACTATTGTCAAAGGAAAAGCAAGCCAGGAATGAAAATTTTTGCAGACACCTCTTCAGTAACCCCGGGTCAGTCAACTATCACCTATGGTGTGGGTCTGAGGCAATGTAACATCTCCCCTTTGAATGAAGAAATTAGAGTGAAGGAAGAAGAATCTTCCATAAGATATGTGAAGGAGCAATGTGTTTTCCGAAGAAGGGAGAGGTGTAAGACAGGACATAATAGATGGTGACTAAAAAAGGAAAAGGAAGACACAAAATAAAATATATAAAATAAAACTAACACAAACAAAAAAACCCAAGATATCATGAATTCAGAAATATCAAAATAGAATTTGTAAATAGAGATATGAGTCAAATTTTCAAAAATTTAAGCAAGGGAGACAAATCTAATCAGTATAATTAAATTATAAACACATGCAAATAGTATGATTCTCTTCATATATATCCAGATATACATGTAGATATATCTATATACCTATAATGTATAGTAATTTATCTATATCTATATACCTATAATTATATATAATTTATAGAATGAAATAATATTTTTAAATTTTATTTGAGAATTTTCTGTTTAATTATAAAACCTATTTGACAAAAAACTATAAAACTCTTCTGAGGGTCACTAAAGAACCCTTAAAAATCTGGAGAAACCCACACCATATTTTAAAACATCAATTAAATCCAGTTAATATACAGATAGAATGTAATTATAGTTCAAATCCCAGTGGAATTTTCTTCTTTAATTTGTAACTTTTTTTTTTTTTTGAGAGAGAGCACACATGCAAGTCGGGAGGGGAGGGGAAGAGGGAGAGGGAGAGAGAGAGAATCCCAAGCAGGCTCCATGCTCAGCATGGAGCCCAGCACAGGGATGGATCTCACCACCTGAGACCACCACCCAAGCCTAAATCAAGAGTCAGATGGGTAACCGACTAAGCCACCCAGGTGCCCCAAGGTTTGTAACATTTAATGTGAATGCATAGTATTTGATAAAAGAAGCAACAAAATCATTGCTGAAACAGAGGGTATGTTACAAATTATTTTATTATCTAGGATTATCTATTCAGTGCCACTGATATATCCATTTATGCATTTAGAATTTAATTATTATAACTTTAAAGCATTCTTTTAGAGCTCTTATTTTTCAATTCCAACATTTTAAAGCTATTCCTCTACTTATTCCAGATGAATTTTTATAATCATTTTGTCAATTTCATATTAATCATTAAAATATTAAAATTTCAATAATTATATAAATTAAACAGATGAAAGAAAATCACATCTAGGTCTTCCAATTTATGATCATAGGAGATCTCCTTCTACTCAGTAAAGTGGCTAAAGAAAATATCTCTTAATACAATTTTGTACTTTTTTTCATTTAGCAGCCCTTTATATCTTGTGACATTATATCCGTGATTTTATATATTCTTACTGTTATAATAAATGGAACATTGTACATGACATATTGGTGCTATCTAGAAGAGCTATAAATTTTGTAATAGTAATAATAGCTGTTATGTTTTGACTAATAATCATAAGTATAAGGCATGAAGTATCAGAGCTCTAGAAGTACTATCCCTTTGAAATAAACACTTTCAGTTCTCCCTTTACTTAAAAAACTAAAGGGAAAAAAGGCAATAAACTTTCTTAGAGTTTCTATCTCTGTATATCACTGCTCATCTTTTCTTAAATGTTGTTATTTTTTCCTTTAGAGTCCTTAGCATATTAATCATAGTTACTTTATTTATTTTATTTTATTTTATCATTATTTTTTAAGTAGGCTCCACACCCAGCTTGGAACCCAACACAGGGCCTGAACTCATGACGGTGAGATAAAGATCTGAGCTGAAATCAAAAGTCAGTTGCTTGCTTAACTGACGGAGCCACTCAGGTCCCCCTAATCGTAGTTACTTTAAATTCCCTGTCTAAATAATTCTAAAATCTCTGCCACATTTGAAACTGGTTCTGACTCTTGGTCTCTTTCTCCAGACTGCGTTCTTTGCCTTTTTATCATGTCTTGTAACTTTTTGTTGAAAGCTAGACGTGACATAGTAGGCCAAAGGAACTGAGATAAGTAGGTCTTTAGTGTGAGTTTTTACATTTATCTGGTTAGAACTTAGCTTGTGTTTACTGTTTGTTGCGGCTATTGGAAGCTAAAATTTCCTCTGGCGTTCTTGTGTTTGCTTCCTCTGTTGCCTTTAGGTTTCCCTAGAGACTTTTTCTTACATAGGCTCTGAGCTTTGAAGTTCTTTCAGTTGTCATCTCATTATTATGCAGGTGCCCTATTGATTTGGTGATAACATAGGGTGGGGTTGGGGAAGCTATCTATAGGCCGATGATTAGGTCTCAGTTCTTCAGTGAAATTGTGACTTTAGTGATTTGGACCTTCACAAATGCTTCTCAGCTTTCCCCTCTTCCTATCCCTCAAGTGAGACAGGAAGGCTGGAAGGGACCAGACTTGGACACTTTCCTTCTCCCACATTGGTTAGGCTCCAGTAAAATAGTTTCCCTGGAGGGCAGTCTTTTGTTAAGGAGGAGAGAATGCTCTGGGCATATTTCAAAATGGTCACTTTACTTCTCCACCTGCTGGAAACACAGGGGATTTTTCTTCCAATTTTCACAAGGAGAATCTGGTAGTGCTCCTAGAGCCAAAACTCATGAAAGGATGGAGACTTTCTTAAGACAGGCCACTGGGAGTCTTTAGCTCTCAAGCTAGGCTATACTATCCTTTTGGCAATCCGTCCACCACAGTCTAGTGTTCCATGCTGTTCTAGGTAACCTGTGATTCTCTGTGTTCATCTCTCTCCAGTTTTCAGGGCAAGGGCATTGCTGGTGACCTCAATTCTCTCATGGATCTAAGAAAAGGGTTTTTTTAAAATTTTTTTAAACATTTTTTTCATTCCAAGTTTTTTTGTTGTTGTTGAAAGAGAATGATGACCTCCAAACTCTTTACATGTCAGAATGGAAACCAGAAGTCTCCAGCAATAAACTTTTAAAATGTTACAGTGCTAAAAATTGACTAAACTGGTTTCCAAATCAGGAAGAATCTCGGAATCTATACACTAAGCTATTGTGTGTATATAAATAAATCTTCCAGTTCATTGAGAGGTCTGGATGGTCAAAATTTCCTTCTATTTCTTCCAACTAATGTACTCTTCTGTTACTTGTAGCCAGAATAACTTAAATAAATACAAGGCTACCTCTGAGAGGAGCTTCTCTATCTATATTCTATAGGTTTCATCTGAGGATTTTTTTTTTAAATTTAGACAAATTTGCTTTTATTATTTAGGTCATTATTGCTATTTCTAGTATTCTTGTGTTTTCTTCATCCAATATTTCCATTCTCAGGTATCTATCACTGTGTCTTTCATCAGTTTTGCCCCTTTTTCTATATGTTCTTAAAGAGCATAGTTCTTTGTTTCCCTGATCACTGATTTCACTTTTGCAGGGTCGTTGTAAATATTACGGCTTTACTTCTTCTCTTACATAAGTTTGGATTTTCTGAAATGCTCTTCAGTCAGCTCACTCTTCATTTTTTACTTGATCTCACACTGCCTTCTTTTTATGATTTTCTGCTTCTGTTTCATCGCATTGTTCTTGAGCTCGCCAAGGAAATCTTTCCTAAAATGTTCCCCTGGTTCTTACTGAAAAGTGTATTTAGAGATACTTTTCTCTGTGTTTTTAGGGAATGTAATGAGGAAAGACCTTTCTGTCTACAACACGAAGATCTGCCCAGTGCTTTGCTCAGCTTTTAAATAATGTGTGAGAAATGTCCTTGGTTTTCTCACTACCCCCCGATTGCTGGTCAGACTTCTTACTCAGATCTGTCCCAGAATTGCAGGTTGAGTATGCAAATTAATTAATCTAGCTAACCTGATATCTTATATGCCTTTATTTGGGGGTCAGTGTACAGCTCTAGAGAATGTCAGCTACATGGCTGGCTGGTTTCTTTAAGGGTAATTCATTTGGTTCTTTTATTTTCTTATGTGGTTACCTCTGCTTTCACCTACATAACTTGTCTGCATATACATTCCAAGAAGCAAGGTATTACTTCTGCCACATTGTACTCTGCCCAGGTCATGGACTAGGAGTTGTAGTGTCTAAAACAATTCTTTTAAGGATTTTATTTATTTATTTGAGAGAGAGAGAGAGAAAGAGAGAGAGAGCATGAGCAGCGGAAGGGGCAGAGGGGGAGGGAGAGGGAAGGGGAGTCTCAAGCAGACTCCACACTGAGCACAGAGCCTGACACAGGGCTCAATTCCATGACCCTGAGATCATGACCTGAGCCAAAATCAAGAGTTGGACACTTAACTGACTGTGCACCCAGGTGCCCCTAAAATAATTTTTGAAAAATAAGAAATAAAGATAGAAATGGGGGTGGAGAGTGAGAGGGCATAGCTCTGCCCTCCTGGAGAAAGAATCCTCATGAGTTTGGATGCCTATTTTCTGATTAGGTTTGATAATGGAGAGAATAAAATGGGGTAAGCCCTGCTAATGGGATTACTTAAAAGCCAGCAGGACACTGGGTAAGCGGGGCTTATGTCCATCTTCCATCTCAAATTCTCAAAATTTGTGCTGAATTCAGCTAGAACTTAAGGCTTCCACTCTGTGTTAAAATGGACATAAATGGACTTTACACCCAACATAGCCCTAGCAACCAGTCATATGTAGATCCGTGTAACTGTAGCTATAGAAGCCCCAATCCCATTTTGTTCAAAATATTGATCAAAATTGTAAAAATTCTAACCCCTTTTATCTCTCCAGAGCAAACTTTCAATTTTGGTCAACCTGCGTCTCCTGGATTGCAATCCCTAAGACCCCAAACAGATGCAGACATTTTATTTTGCGGCTTTGTCTTTCGTTGGCTGACAGGTTTTGTTTGGAAGTTATTGGTGAATCCTCAGAAGCGCAACTTCACAGAAAAACGTGTCAGTCTTGATGCACTTTAACTGAGACTAAGGATAATCTTTTCTCAAGGTGTTTCATAGAGTTAAAATTATTTAAAAACAATTAAAATTATTTTTATATATAATTATTAAAAACATTTAAAAAATAGAATATTTAATTCCCTAGTGCCTCAAATAGCTGTTTTTCTGGATTGCCTTTATTCCAGTAGATGTGTTAGTAGACACTGTTATCACCACTCAGATCCCCCTTCACGATCAGGTCCTCACCGCTCAGAGGCCAGGTGTGGTGGCTGAGAGGGTGCTCATAGCCAAATCTCTGCCTGAGAATTGCCCCTGGCTGAAAGGAACTGCTTCACCTAAGATGCCCTCCCTCCCCGCCCCCACCCCGGGGGGCAGACCGCATCCGCTGACTGGTTAAACTGAGAACAACAGCCCAGGCCACTTGTCCCAATTCAGGATATCTCTGAAGACCTACCTCAGCCTCAGACACTTGCAGAAATCAACTGAGGCATTTGTTGCAACTGGATCGCAGTTTACCTTTTGCTCCGTCCAATCATGGTTCCCTCATCCAGGTGTTCTCAAAGAGTACCTTCCTATTTTTCCTGCACTCATATCTTTATGTAGAAATCTCTTCCCCAGGAACCAATCTCTTTGCTCTTCTCTGCCAGTCTCTGCCCTGGGAGGCTTGCCTCTCAATCCTGCTTCATTGGGTGACCTTGCTTTCTAGGATCCTGTTGTCTTTAGCCATCAATAGATGAAGGCAGGAGATCAGAGGGTAGAAGGACAGTGGGATCTGGGTACTTAACCCCCATCCTCTTCACTGCTTCGTGGTTCTGATAGTAACTGGGTTCCTCCATGGTCAAGATTTTGTCAGCCTCTTTTCTGTGGCTCCAGGCCTTTGGTTAGTAATGGCTTCCTCTTATTGCTAGTTTAATACCTTCCTCTGCCCACATCTCTGTAGTCGTTTCATTACTAAATTTTTTTCCATTTAGTTTTTAAGTGTACTGGCTGTTTCTTCCCGGGCCCCCATCTGAAGACATTTTTGAAAACATCATTCTTAATTTACTCGTTCTAATTTCTATCATCAACCATTCAACAACATAAGGTTTAAAAACTGCCATACAGCACATATCAACCTCTTGTACAACAGAACACAAAAGATGTTTTGAAACCAGTTCATCATTAGCATAAGCCTTTATTACACAATGTTGGACATGAGTAAGCTCCGAAGGAGCACTCGAACATGGGGAAGGATGGCAGAATTTTTAATAGGATCTTACCCGAAGGGGTCAGCCAAAGTTCAGCTGGTTTGGGGAATACAGAAGGCCCCCTTATCTGTGGGTGGATGCGTTTTCAGGAATCCCTAACACCAGACACTACCAAACCCTATATAGATTGTTTTTTCCTATACATACATACCTATGATAAAGCTTGGTTTATAAATTAGGCACAGTAAGAGATCAACAGCAATAACTAATAATAAAAGAGAACAATTATAATGATATGCCGCAATAAAAGTTATGCGAATGTGGTCCCTCTCAAAATACCTTAGCGTACCGGACTCAGCCTTCTTGTGATGACGAGGCTGACAAAATGCCTGTGGGGGGGGTGAAGTGAAGGGAAAGATGAGGACGTTGGAACATCACGTGAGGCTCCCACTGACCTTCTGACACTATGTCAGGGGGAGGACCATCTGCTTCCAGAGTGAGGTTGACGGCAAGTAACTGAAACCAGGGAAAGCAAAAACCCGGTAAGGGAGCAGGGGCGGGGAGGACCACTGCAGTTGGCCAAGGATGGTTCTCTTGTAGAGTAAGAGATTTTTTTCTTCCAAATTCAAAGCCACTGTTTGCACAATTTGGATTTGGCCAGAAGGAGTAGAGAGGGACAGTTAGGTTTAGGGCTAGAGGGCTGGAGGGAAGTGGCTGTGGGGGCAAGGCCATGGGAGAGGAACATTCTCAGTCCCTCTGTGTGTCTCAGGGTGAGGAGATGACTTTATCCTCAAGATGGGCAAAATCATAACCAGAATAATTTAAGACCTCAAGAATACGTAGGAGAAGGGAGATACAATTTTTCTCTTAAGTTTATTTAAACTTGTTTAGAGAATGAAACCCAAAGTACAGAAATGGACTAAAATAACTCAGCACACCTTTGAGACATTTACATTAATTTCTCAAAGTGTAAAATTATCCCTGGTTAGAACAATGAACTAGATACATCTTAGAAAAAAAAGTGAGGACCCATTTTTTTTTTTTTTTAATTTAGATAATTGAGTCCCTAAGCAAGGAAGGTTGGTTGAGGAAGATAATTTGCCTCAATTGTTGTGATAGCAATTTAAATTAAATTAGAGAGGGGCGCCTGGGTGGCTTGTCCTTAAGCATCTGCCTTCTGCTCAGGTCATGATCCCAGGGTCCTGGGATCGAGCCCCGCATCGGGCTCCCTGCTCTGCAGGAGGCCTGCTTCTCCCTCTCCCACTCCCCCTGCTTGTGTTCCCTCTCTCTCTCTCTCTCTCTCTCTCTCTCTCTCACTGTGTCTCTCTCTGGCAAATAAATAAATAAAATCTTTAAAAAAAATAAATTAAATTAGAGAACCTGAAAAAATGCCTAATACAATTACTGAGATACGAAAATTCTTTTACTTCTCCCTTCTTCCTTGCTAGTTGCCTTGTCATTTGCCAACTGACCTTTCACTAAGAGGAAAAGGAACCCACTGTTCCAGGAAATAGGCAGCACAAGTTCCAGGAAAATGTTAATTTTTTTCTCCTCCTTCCCTCAGCTCCACTAGGCTGTTCATGCTACCGGTTGAAAAGCTCAGGGCTAGGATAACAAAAATCACCTCTAGGAGAAAGGAACATTTACGAGGGAATTTAGTGCCCACTGTGGATCATTCTAGGATCGAGGCACTGAAGATGTGGTGGAAAACGGGGTGAATGAAGCTCCCAGTTTCATTTGTCACACTTAATAGTTGTTCATTTCGCTGCTTGTCTCTTCCTGTCATCTTTAGTTCCATGAGAGAAAGGCTATGTTTTATTAAACATCATGTCTCTAGAACCTAGCTCAGAATATGTTGTGTAGTAATTAATACTCCATGTTCAGTAAATATTTGTGGAAGGCAAGAATTAATGAGGGCAGGAAGTAAGAATGGAAGGTGTTGGGGAACTAGAGTTGAGAACAAACTCTCATGCTGTATTAGTTTGCTAGGGCTGCTGTAACAAAGTACCACAGCCTGGGTGACTCAAGCAATAGAAATTTATCGTCTCTCAGTTCTTGGAGGTTGGAAATCTGAGATCAAGTTACTAGCAGGGTTGGTATTTTCTGAGGCTTTTCTCCTTGGCTTGTAGATAGCTATTTTCTCCGTGTATCTTTACTTGGTCTTCCCTCTGTGTGTGTCTGTGTCCAGATATCCTCTCCTTACAAGGACACCAGGCAAATTGGATTACAGCCACCCAATTGTGGCTAAATGGCATCATCTTAAATTACCACTTAAAAAAACCCTATCTCCAAAACAGTCACAATGTGAAGTACTGAGGGTTGGGACTTCAACATATGAATTTTAGGGGGACATAATTCAGCTGATAACACCTGTCTACCTCCATGAAGTTAGCAGAGAAAGACAAAGAAAGCAGCTTTATTACTGAACACACGTTAAATTAGAATGTGATGCACATCGCACATAATCCACTATAGCGATGGCAAAGATAGAAGAAATTTCCCCCTTTTAAATGGTCAAGCAGATACAACACATCCCATACAAGTTCTTAAGAGGAATGATAACTAGCCGTCAGCTGGGAGGGGTGGCCGCACCATTTGGCAACAGAGTTCATCCTAAATCCCCTTGGTGAGGTGGCCATCTGTGTTTACTAACTGCTTTTTCTAAAGCAAAGATACATTTCCCTTATCTTTACAACAGGAGGTAGTTTTGCAACTTGGAATAAGGCACCCATTGGAAGTTAGGCTCCTCCTCCCACAGCAACTGAGACATGGGAGCATTCCATCTTCCATGATGGTTCTATTTTGAAGAGACATCTTTCAGGTCCATAAGAAAACATCCCTGTGCTGTAACACTGGACAGAGGCTTATTTAGCCTTTTAAAAAGATTTATGTACATCTCAAAGGGGCAAAAAAAGAATTGACAGTAAAATTTCTAAAGTAAGTGCTGAAAGAAAAGGGAGGAGGGGGGAGTCTCTTCCCTTATGTTCAACAGGTAGAATTAAACCTTTTATTTTTAACTTGTACTTGCCCTTACAAAGACAGAAAGGGGAGGTATCGGACACCAGACATTTCCTTTTCTTTTCTGAGGGGATACTCATGAAGTGGGAAATTTGTACACATGTCACCATCCACGGGTATGCTCACGGTCCATTCAAATCCACGGTGCTCATTTCAACTCCGTTCTCCCATCACTGCTGTTCAGAGAGTACAACAGAACTTTAGTTATGGCAAGTATAGTTCATCCATTCTGACTTATTAAAATGGGAGACGTTCACATACATTCATCATTTAACCATTAATAGCAACAGTTTACTTGCCTTGCCCTTTTAAACTACTCCATGGTATCGTACTTGAGAACTACTAAAAACGATCAAAATAAAAAAAGGAAAGAAGAAGTTGTGGTCTTTGTCATTAGAATTCATTTAGAATGTGCATTACTAACCTCTTCTTTCCTGTAAAAACAAGAGGAAGGAAAACAAGGAATTATGTAGGTAAATCATCACATTGATAAAGTACCTATGTAACTACCTGCTGCCTCAGATAAGCTCCGAATTTCTCCAGCATTCCATTCTCCAAAGGCCATGCTGCTTTGGTCACAGTAACAAAGAATGTCAAGAAGCGGGTGAAGGTACACATTTTTTTTTTCCTGGAACCGGATACTTGTGCAAACACAGTAAACATTTTTTTTAAATGATTTGAATTATGCATAAAAGGAGAGTAGCAGGAAAGTATAGAAAGTGTGGTTATCAGTAGATGGTGGGATTATAGACAATTTTTTTTAATGTTCTTGTTTTCTAAATTTTCTACAATAACATGTAAAATAATTATAACAATACTTTTGTTAACACTTGAACAATGAGAATTGCTAATTCCATGATTTTCTGGGTCATTTTCCCTAATTCTATGTGCTGGGAAAAATAAGTAGACATAGAATTGTTTATCTCCACTCCAATGTCTGTCGTCTTTTGGCAACATGAAACATCCAGTTCTAAAGAGCAGCTGCTGAAGAGAGTAAATAGTCATTAGCGGGGTTGTACTTATTCTTCATGATTTCCGCCAAGATCTTGAAGATAGTCTTATTCACCCCCAAGATAGCACTTGGAGGCACACATCTGGATTTTGTCATTTCCCCTGTAGCTGCATTAGAGTATCAGATCATTGAGTTCTAATTACATATTTTAGCTGTGATGCAAATCAAGAAGTCTTTGGGGTTCTTTTTTCAGCTATTTACAAATTTTCTTTCATAGTGCAGCTAGATGGAACTCCAGTAGGATGTAAGATTCAGCAGAGCATTTTGAAAAATATCCTGGAAGAGTAGAATGATGAATGGCTTACATGTCATCTGAATCTGTGTCTGGACTGTGTGTTAATTATGCATTTCTGAAAACAGATGGAATGGCCAGACCAAACTTCAAAGCCCTTAACAAAAGCCCAGGAGTCTGTGAAAATGTGGGTCTACAAAAGGCCACCCTCTTAAGGGCTAGTTGAACAGCCACAAATTCCACCAGTTGGACTGAGCTGGGAGTGCCCTACTCTACCAGAGAGGTGCCTGAGGTGAATTGCATTGCTTATGATGCCATCAGTGAAGAACACTGACTCCCATCTCAGAAAGTTGGTTCCGAGGGGCTCACCAAGTAGCCAGAAGAGGAAGAAGTGGGGGTACCATTCCCAATTCCACAAGGCTCTCAGGCAAGGGGCTGAGCATGGTAGAAGTCACATCCTCCTGTAATTTGGAAAGACCTTTGTTGTCAGGTTGAGCCCTGTCCTGAAGGTAAAATTTCCATTTTACCAAGGAGGCATCAGAGGCTTTGCTGAGCTTCTGCTGGGAGGCATGTCTAGCCCAGGGCATTGTAGGAACTTGAATACAGAGTAGTAATGAGTGGGGGCTGGGTAGGAGCTTGGTTTCCAAAAGAACCCAACAAGATGCCAAAAGTTGGCACTCAAGAAGGATATACTGGGCTGCCACTGAGGTGGGCGTTTAGTCTAAAACCCCATAGGAAGTCAGATAGACTCATGTTTGGTCCAGAGACTCCAGGAGGTATGGTCAAGTGTGACCAAGGACTCAACTCAGGATGTAGAGCCAGGTGGGAGTAAAGTTGAGGCTTGCTGGAATGCCCACGAGGCAGCTTCTAAAGTGCACTGTTGGACCTCACCCCCATGGAAGCTGGAAGAATTGTGGATGATTTCATATACAGGGCAAAGAATTAGGAAAGAACATGAAAAGGCCTAGTATGTGTTGTGTCATCTGAGTGTAGGGAGTGGTTCAGTAGTGAGCAATTGATGTTTGATGACCAGGGGAATCTCAGCACCTAGACGACCAAATGATGCTCAGAAACTTGACAGGTGAGTCTGTGCCTTGGATCTTGTGGGGTGTGGTTTCCCAGCCACACTGCCCATACCGCTCCATCAGAGGGACAACTCAGCATAATGTCATCTGTATAATGCTCCAGAGGGCCATTTCCCAATCATAAGGTATTGAAATCCTGGCAGCAGAAGTGATATGCTATGGCAGGGCTATTTATCTCATTGCGAGCTGCATAAATGTGTATTAAGCCCCTTCAAAAGTGAAATCAGATTGGGATTTCTCTGTGATGAAAACAGAATCGACCACATTAGCTAGAACAATGACTGCACCGGACACTCCCTGGGCCGGTTGCAGGTCTTCCATCAGAATTCTACAGCAAGAGGAACTGGATTGTTAATAGGGAGGACACAGCACTGAGGTTTCCATAATCAGTGGTACTGGCTTAAGTACAGGCTAAATGGGGCTGTTGAAAGGGGAGACTGTGGGCTTAATGATTGTCTCAAGCATATTTTGAACAACAGGGTGTAGGTCCTCAGTGCTCTGTTTAAGTTGGTATTGGAGGGTGTTTACCATCCTGACTGGAGGAGAAAGAGGCATCAGTGTCCATTTGGTGGGTTCTACCAGGAAGGCCAAGAACTTGGGCTTGTTCCATACGGTGCCATGTCAAGGCATCCATGCCTGTAATAGGAAAGAAAGAGTCAAGGGGGCCACCACCAGAGGGAGCTGTTTGAGGCAAGTGGTACCAATATTTGCATCAAAATGGATTTGTACACTTTTGGTTATTTTACTGGCAATGCCCAGTGTGGAGAAGAGCTCCCTCTTTGGGAATGAATTTAGAGGGACTGCCTGGAATGGCAGTGACTTGGACCCCCAAATCTAATCGGGCCAAAGAGACCGTGTATTTTTATTGTCCCAGTGGGCCACCAGAGTGGTATAGGAGAGACTATTACCAGGAGGTAGGATAAGCCCTGGGGGCCACCAATTTCCTAGGGTAGGGGCTGAGATGGCTGCCAGTCCTGGACCGCATTTTTTTTTTTTTTTAAGCTTGGCAAAAGTAGTGACTTTTATTTACAATTGCATGTATCAAGATTACAACAAAAACACTAGTGATACCATCCGAACAAAAGCAATGATTTATTGGTAATGGCAATGAATGGAACATTGACGGTCTGGGATGAGAATCAAGCAATTATCCAGGAGCTGTAGGTCGGATTGCGATATGGTCTTCCAGTGTCTTTTGTACCTTAGTGGCTTGCTCCCTTTTTGCCAACTACTCGTTTGAAGTCATTCATATTTGTTGCCTGGACTGGGGTACCAATAAAAGTAAAATCCGAAATTCCTGTTGTTTCTTCTTCACCTTGATTGGACTGAACAAATATAGTTACACTGTTAACATTCTGAAACTTAACAAAGTGGGACAATGCCATCTTCTTTAATATCATCCTCTGTTAGTTCCAGAGCTTGAGTTGGTTCACTTCTTTCTGCTTCTTCAAAATCCATAGATCAGGGCAGATTGATAAAAATTTTTACATATTTAGGACGCTGACCATTATCTGGTCCTTGAAATTTCATTGAATAAAGCTTAACAGGTTGATTAAATGCCACAGTAATAAGCAGCTGTTCATCACAATCAGATTCCAAGGTCATATCTTTTCCCAAACAGTTGTCAAATCCATGCTCATCACTTTCATTAAGACATTCACAACCAGCTTTGTCAATAAAAGGCATTAAATCCATATAGCCTTTTGAAATATCTGTGTCCTCATTGCTTCCAGGGTCATTTTCCAAGTGCTGCTCGATTTTCTCTTCTAATCCAACAGCATCTGCTCCTTGATATTGATCAAGTCTCACTTTGTTTCGAAAAAACAGAAATGTAGGTGTTGCTGATATATTGTTGGTGGCAGCGGTCCCCTCACACTGATGTACATCAACTTCCAAGAAAACTGCCTGTGGATACTTATTACTCATAGAACTGAATGCTGGGGCAATCCTTAAAGACGGTCCACACCCTCGCACGGTGAGCTTGACCACCGCGAGTCTGGAGCCCGCGCCGCTCAGCTCCGGCTGGAAACCTGGGTCGCTCCCGACCGGCTTCACTCCCAGCATTCTCAGCCCGGCAGGGCGGCCGCGACGCCACCGGCTTCAAAACTGAAGGAGAAGACTCAGGAGAGGAAGGGGAGAGTTTCGGAAAGGCCCAGGCCTGAACACAGGAGGTGCCGACCGCAGAGCCGTCTCCGGGACTCTCAGTGCCGAGTCGCGCCAGGGAGCAGAGCGGCCAAGTGGGTGGGGACGGGAGGAGGGCAGGTCTGGCAGGTCAGGAAGGGGGCAGAGGGAGTATCAGGGACTGAGTTGGGGCCAGAGCAGTTAGAGGGCAGTTGCATGGGAAGTGGATGGCTTGTAGAAGGGGGCTGTAGCTGGGAGAATGCTAGTTCTAGGGCCTGCAGTTTAGAGATGGGCTGTCCAGAGATCAAGTGCCCAGGAACTCTGAGATTTCATAACTCTCAGCCGAGGTTTGCCGATGTATTCTCACGAGGGGCAAAAGTAGATCAGGGATTTGTTAGAAAGGGAGTGGGGACCCCCTTTATTAGGGCAAGTTTGTGTGAGGGTGACCCCCGTGGGGCAACAGAGGCAGAGGGGCCTAAGTGGAGTATCTGGGTATTTAGGCGGGAATTTCTTCCACATCTAGCAACCATATCAATGCCCTCCAGTACTTTTGAATGGGTTTGGCAGTTCCGATGAAATGTAATAGAACTGCCCTATAATTAGGGAGAGTCCTTTGTAAAAAGATTCTCTGGACTTGGAGTCAAACAGGGCCCCTTCAGGATTGGAAATGAAGAGGGGGTCATTTGGATTAACATGGTTATCAAAAAGATAAGAAATAACAAGTGTTAGTGAGGATATGGAGAAAAGGGAACCCCTGTGCACTGATGGTGGGATTGTAAATTGGCTCAGCCACTGTGGAAAACATTTTGGAGATTATTCAAACAAATTAAAAGTAGAACTACCATACTATCCAGCAATCTCACTGCTGAGGTATATATCTGAAGGAGATGAAATCACTATCTCAAAGAGATTTCTGCACTCCCACATTCATTGTTGATTGCAGCATTATTCACAGTAGCTGAGACATGGAAATAACCTAAGAGTCCATTGATGGATGAATGGATAAATAAAATGTGGTATATGGATGCAATGGAATATTATTTGGCAGTGAAAAAGAAGAGAATCCTGCAATTTGCAGGAACTGGATTCACCCTGAACGCATTATGCTAAGTGAAACAAGTCAGAGAAAGACAAATACTCCTTGTATTTGTTCAATTATAGGTGGAATCTTAAAATGTTGAATTCAAAAAGTAGATGGTAGAATGGTGGTTGCTAGGGGCTGGAGGAGGGGGTGGAAGACATGGAGAGATGTTAAAGAGGACAAACTTCCGGGTTATAAGATGAATAAATTCTGGGGATCTGCTGTACAACATGGTGAGTACAGTGAGCAAGATTGTATTATACACTTGAAAGTGGCTAAGAGAGTAGACCTTACATATTCTCAACACACACACACAAAGTAACTATGTGAGGTGATGGAGGTGTAAAAACTAAGCTTATTGAGGTAGTCCTCTCATAATATATATGTGTATCAAATCATAACTTTGCACACCTTAAACTCATACAATGTTATGATGCAATTATATCTCAATAAAGTTGGCTGCAGAAGAGACTAAAGAAGAAAAGATCCAACTCCATGTACTAATTTAGTTTTAATTTTTTTTAAGCAATCTCTACGCCCAACATGGGGCTCAAACTCATGACTCTGAGATTAAGAGCTGCGCACTCTACTTACTGAGCCAGCCAGGCACCCTTCCATATACTGATTTAAACTTGAATTTTTCACTTAATACATAATTTTGAACATCTTCCTAGTTCAATAAACTTAGGATTCATTACTATTTTTAAGATACATAGTACTTCATTGTATGAAGGTACCACAATTTATTCAAACTTCTTGTACATTTAGTTAATCTTCATTTTTTTAAATCAAAACAATACTGTGGCGAATATCCTTCTAAGTAAATCCTTCTACTTATCCTGCATAATTTACTTTAGATAAATTTCTAGAGAAAGATTCCTGAATTGAATGCTGTAATGTATGTAATGTATTGGGTTAAGTTATGTGTGTGTATGTGTGTGTGTGTGTGTGTGTGTGTGTATACACATACATATATGTAAGAATGAAAGAGGAATGACACCGCAGTGCCTGGTATTAGAAAGGCAGGAGTTAGCACCTAAATTTACCAGCTGTGTGACATTAGGGAGGTTTCTTAACTCACTGTGTTTCAGGTTCCTCATCCATAATAATGAGAATAAATAACTGCCTGTCACATAGGTTGTCATGAGAAAATGCATGTGAAGGGGCGCCTGGGTGGCTCAGTCGTTTGGGCATCTGACTCTTGACTTCGGCTCGGGTCATGATCTCAGGGTCATGGGATTAAGCCCTGCATCAGGCTCAGCATTGGGCATGGAGCCTGCTTAAGATTCTCTCTCTTCCTCTCCCTCTGCCTCTTCCCATCCCACCCCCCCTCTCTCCCATGCTCTCCAAAAAAAAAAAAAAAAAAAGAAGAAAGAAAGAAAATACACATGAAGTGCTCAGCACAGTGCCAGACAATAAGTCCTTGTTGAAATATGTGTTAATATATTTAAAATGCAGGTATTCTTGGGTACAAACCACCACAGATACTATAATGCAAGTGCTCTTAGAAGTAGCAGAGAGGACCCTTCACAACTGAGTTACACTAATAAAAGCAACACACAATGGATGAGCTCAGATATAGACAGATATCACAAGAGAAGTGTCTTCCAGGGAAAAAGTTTGAAGAGAGTACTAGACTGCAGCCTAATCAATAGTATTATTTTTTTTTATTAACATATAATGTATTATTTGTTTCAGGGGTACAGGTCTGTAATTCATCAGTCTTACACAATTCACAGCGCACTAAAGTTAAAGATTCTGATAACAGAAGGGGGGTGGTCAATTTTGAAATCGGAATATTGGGAAGAGGTATGACAGAGGCACAATCCAGGAGAAAATGTGCCTGTGGACCAACTTGGATGTTGGCTCAGTAGCTCCATCCTCCAGCGGAAGTGGATGCACCTCTTTCCCGGCTGGCTGGCAATAGGAAGGAAACCATCCAGTTCATGCCCCTTGTTCTATCCCCAGGTTTATTTAATCACCTTCTGATTATAATCTCCATTCCCATGGTAACTGTGCTGTAAAGAGAATGCACTGACTGAATCTAAATATTTCGGCCCATGTAATAGTTATATTTTAAGAATAAATTAATAAATCAGTGTTCTATTTTGTTAAAAAAGTTATAAAATTTATATTTAAAAATGTGCATGGGAATACACTGATAAACTTCAAAGCACTTTATGAATGTTCACTATTATGTTGGCAAAAACTCACCATATTCTGAGAAAAATCTGTGTAAGAGGGAAATACCTTCCTGCCTTCCTTCCTTTCATATGTGTTCAGGGAGTGGTGAAGCTGGGGCAGGCACTTAGCGTTCAACAACAGACAAGTGCAGGAAAAGTCCTTGCTCCAAGGATAACGACCACAACAGAAGCCATGCATAATGATAAACTCAGATAAATCTCTCTAGAGCTGAACCCATAGTTTAATGGTCACGTACAATTTAAACACTGATTGAATTTTAATTTTCTCACAGATGCATTAGAAAGCAATTTATCAAAAAAGAAAAAAAGCAATCTATCATGACTTTTAAATGAGCTTTCAAGTGAAACTTAAGGAGCACAGTAATAGATGCTGAATGAATTTTATTATGGTTCTGGTGTCTGATAATTCTGTATTTCATTTCCCCAAAGAAGAAATTAACATTAATTAGAATTAATTAACTAATAAAAATCAGAAATTTTAATTTTAAACTATTTAAGAATTATACATGCAGATCTTATCTCCCATCTCACCAAACATTTGTTTGGCCAGAATAGAAAATTTCAGTATTTGGGTTTTTTGTTTTTAAAGATTTATTTATTTATTTTAGAGGGAGAGAGAGAGACAGAGAGAGAGAATGAGCAGGGAGAGGGACAGAGAGAGAGAGAGGGAAAGAATCTCAAGCAGACTCCCTGCTGAGCTTGGAGCCAGACCTCATGACCCTGAGGTCATAACCTGAGCTGAAATCAAGAGTCAGATGCTTAAATGACTGAGCCACGCAGACGCCCCCCAAAATTTCAACATTTGATTCAAACTCATTAAAAGATCTCAAGGACTTTATTACAGATGCATTTACCTAAATAATTAACTGTCTTCAAAATCTTTTTAGGAGACACTGTGGGAAGGTGGGTAGTAGAGGCCAATGTGTCTATCCAGGGATTATGACAGGTAAAATAAATGAAATAATGAAGCAAATGGAAAAGGATCAGAGTTTAAATCAAGCAGGAAGAAGATTTTCAGAAGAATAAGAAGTTACTGGATCACTACTAAGAAGAAATTTAAATTTTGTTTGGAAACACAGACTATACAGCAGTTCATCAAAATGTGGCAAAATTTGTTCAGAATTTAAATGCACTTCCTATATTAACTGAAGCCATTGTCTTTATCAGTTATACAAAAACTGTAAGATCCAGGTGTAAATTCATATAAATATGAATGTCCTTAAAAGTTTCTGAAACAAATGTAACATGTATTCTAACCATGAGGCAAACACCCTGTAATCTTTGCTGTTATGTCCTTATATTACCCATTTATTCACTTTCTCTACGATCCCCTAAACTATACCACTTGAAAGGGAACCTGAGTTCTCCTTCCCCCAAACCTGTTTATATGCAGGATCAGGATTTCTGAAAACCAAACTCCAAATCTAATCCTGGAGTTGATTAAATAATAATGCAAGATGAATCCCCACTCTCACTGAGTCTTTTAGGTTAATATTAGGGCATCGATTATGAAAGACTGGATTTCCGAAAATGAGAGCAGATTCTGATGAAGCTGAGATAATCAAACCCTAAATTCTGGCAAGCCACCATTGCCAGTAGGAGCATCCTCTTCTCTCCTGTTTTAGAAAGTTAGTGTACCCTTACCTGTAGAGACTGTACAGGTCTCCTGTGAGGTAGGTGTCTTGCACAGACTTCTAATTCCCCTCAAGACTTCCTTCCACCACAGCACAGATAATCTCCAAGTGAAATTCACTAGGGAAAGCTCCATTCTTGTGCAAACTTCCAAGCAGCTCTTTTTGTTCTACATTTATGTATGACTTGACAACCCAGACTCACCAGACAGCTTTGAAACCCCGTGTGATAAAGACAAAACTAAACAAACAATAGGAAACCACTGTCTCAAAACCAACATTAGCAACAAAAGTAGAACATAAGCTAAACAATTTGAAAAAAAAACAAAAACAAATGATGGAAAAGAGGAGGAAAACAAAAAGAAAGATAATGTATCCATGGAGCAAAAATGGAGTTCTACACAAAGAACAGTCAGAGAATAAGACGCTTTCATGGGAATTAAATATATAATAGCAAAGATGATAAACAGTAAAATATTTTAAAAGATGAAGTAATATCCCACAAAATAGATAAAAAGGCAAATATGTTAAATAGGAACAAAAGGATGCAAAAACTAGAGGATTAGCTCTGGAGGACAAACTTCCATAAAATAGGAAATTAGAAAGAGAGAATAAAGAAAACAAAAGGAGAAATTGTCAAACACAATTCAAGAAAAATTTCCAGACCTGAATAACCTAAGTTTCCATATTCAAAATATTCACAGAGATGCCCTATAAAATAAATGAAACAAAACCACAGGAGTATATCATTGTGGTATTTTAGAACATTTAGAAGAAATTCTAGTCACTAACAAGAAAAAAGAAAGTTTAAAATGATGAGATGAAATGGAATTGATTTCTCATAGAAATACTTGAAGCAAGGCAACAATGAATCAAGGTCCACGCATCCTTTATATAGAAGCTACTGGAAGATAGGTTCCACTAAAATGAGAAGACATCCAGAGAGGAAGAAAAAGAGACATGAAATACACAAGAGACATTCAGGGAGTCCCCAGGATTATGGTCCAAAAGCTCTTAGGATGATGACCTGGGCAGCGGACCCAGAGGGAAAGCAGTTCATATGGGACTAGGTCAAGAGACTTCGGGAAACTTCCTCCAAAAGATGAGATTGATAGAATATATCTAAGTGTTTCAACTTAATGACACAAGAATTACACAAATAGGGGACATATGAGAGTTGAATTAATTATAAGTACATAGAAAACAAAGCAACCAAATAGTAGAAGATTCCAGGGAGAAAAAAATTACAAGCCACCATAGTATACTCCATGGCTTGGTACTAAATAGCTAACCAGCCACAATGTTGATGTACAATATTGGGAGAATGGAGAAATAAGAAGATGCCTGCAGGTAGTGGTAGAGAAAAAGAAGTAAGTCCTCAGCTTTCATAGTGCCAAATTCATAGATTATGCCTAAGATGGAAAATTTAGGGATGACTGGTCTCAATAGATTACACAGAGGTAAAAACCAAAAGAATTAAAATTGTTGCCTGGAGGGTGAGATGGAGGTGAGCAGTGTAAGGGAACTGTTTTATTGGTAAGCCATGTGGAACTATTTGACTGCTTAAAATATGTGCTTGAATAACTTTGTAGGGCTGTTTGACTCAGTAGGTGCATGTATAGCTTTGAGAAAAGTTTAAAAATTAAAAACACAATTTATTCATGAATGATTAAACATTTCTGATCCTGTCCAAATGAAGTCTTAGGAGATTAAGCACAAACCAAGATAAATGAGTGGATAATTGTAATCAAATATATTATGGTTCATATGACTTAATCTAAATGTTACTCATCTTAAACTCAGTAGTTTGAGTGAATCATTAATAATGCACAGATGACACTAAAAAAGGAAGAGCTTGTTTTTTAAGTCATTCATCTATTTTTTTTGGTCAAATTATGCAGGGAATGATTTTTCCAGATATCATCATTTGTTGTAGTCTGATGGGGAGGGCTTCCCCATAAATCTTGACACCCAGGACAATTTATCTTTGATCCTCCGGATCAGAGTTGGATATCCCTAATACCCTAATATAGATGTGTGAATTTCACCATATTTTTATACATTATTCTCCCCTCTCAATCAGTGGGGTTTGTGTCCAGTCATTGTAGCTTTTCTCTTCTCGTCCCTATAAATGTTGGCCAGCTTGAAAATCTAACGTCAAAACATAATGAGTGTAATCGAGTGTTGGAAAGAAAAGCCATCTGAAAATGGTTATTCCCTCCCACCCCCAACTAATGTATAGGTTCTGGCAAAAATGTTCCTTCTGTTATTTTTAAGACTGCCCAAGACTGAATAGTTCCCTCATTGAACAAGCTTTGGAGAATGAATACATCCAGGTCACAGTCAACCTGGTCCTCAAAGACCTCCTAGTTTATTTGATTAACTTCAGCCAAAAGACAAATTATATAGTTATGTGACATCTGAAAGTGACTTTGATAAAACTAGGTACATGGTGACCTAGAAACCTTTAGACTTTGTTGGATAGGAGTAAGCGTAACAATGTAAAGACCTTTTCTCTCTGTGGTCAATACTCACTGGATCAAAATAACCATTATGTTATTCTGTGTGCTTCTGTCTGCCCTGGCTCCTTTCATTTAATCAGATGCTCCTCTGGAAATTCCATTTTCTCCTCTTCAGCTTTGTTTCCTAGAGAGAAATTTTTTTGACTATGCTGTCTTGCATATATTCTGTCCTTCCGTTTGGACAGACTTTGGAACTGTGACTACTCAAGGTCCCCACAGGAGTGACTTGTAAATTTGATGTTTATTAACTCGGCTGAATTAGGATTTGTCATTTTCTTTTCTGAGATGTCTTAAAATAATATATAGGAAAGTCTAAAACAAGTTTATCCACTCTAAACATTAGTTTCTTAACAAGCAATATATTGAATAGATTTAACCCCATATGAAGACCATGTAAATCCATTAAGGTGAAGGAATCCTTCTTTTACTTAACTCTTCCTTCCTTTTATTCACCATTATTTCTTACTGCATATATTTTTTTGGATGGGGGAAGGACAGAGAGTGGAGTTTCTTCTTCCCACAACTGCAGCATCCTTGCCTCCATTACAAAGCTGGAAATCCTTAAACAGGTATATTTACTGTCTCCAGAGACCCTGGTGATAATAATTTCCATTGTATTATCTAACATCTAATTAGTCCATTCTTGGAGGTAAAATCCCAGCTTCCTTCTAAACAGATTTAGAGGGTAGACCGATACGTCACAAACAGAACAATTCACTTAATAAAGAGGTATCTAAGAATAAAGAAAAGTTTGTTAGATTATAGGTTTGACTATTGTTTCTCTAACTAATTTTGTCTGTTTCTGTTGGATATAGTTTTAACAATGATTTGGGAGTTTTTGTTGGAGAACTGAATCCTGTGGGCTATTTGAAATGTGATAGAAAATTGCTTTTCTGCTTTTCTGAACTTGGTCCGAATGACAGAATCAAGAATGAAAGAATAAGAATAAGTTGAACATACTCATTTTTTTTTACTATCCAGAATTAAATAATGGTAAAATATTTGGAATAATGAAAGAATTTATTCCATCCACATATGAACAATTTGGTCTGATGCTGATAATGCAGTGATTTGTTTGATTTATTGCCTGATTGCCTGGGCATCAGCTTTTTTTTTTAAGATTTATTTATTTATTTTAGAGGGGGGAAGGGGCAGAGGGAGAGAGAATCCTAAGGCACTGCTGAATATGGAGCCCCACATAACTATGTCTCAGGACCCTGAAATCATGACCTGGAGCTGAAGTCAAGTGTTGGCATTCCAACCACCTGAGCCACCCAGGTGCCCCCTGTGCATTAGCTTTTTAACAAAAAAGACAGTGACATTGCATTTGTCATTGTACTTGATGCAAACAACTCATGCAGAAGTTACCAGCCGACAGTCTTGTGAATACTAACATCACAATGTGTAACATGTCTTAAGCAAGGATGAGTTCAGGGAAAGGGACAATAATATAATTTACATTTCACTGAGAGAAGTAATCTTTTGAATTTTACTCCATAGTCTCCAATGTTCTATGAAGTTTTTCCACTAACATAACTGAAACTTAGGGCAGTTTAGAATGCACTTGTCACATCAATCCCAGCACAATGTTCTGTTAACTCTAATGATGCTAGCAGAGAGTACATCTTCTTGTCCTGAGGATTCTGGGAAGTCTAAGGGAGAGGCAACTCAGGAACCCAAAGCCTTTAAGAAACTTCTCAATGGCATTTTCCTCAGGCATAGGACCATTCCCCTACTTGAACATTGACAAAAAACACTCATAACATTCTTCATACTTTATTCAGCAAATGATCCATTAGAATAATTTTCTAAATTTAGGACTTCTTTTTGACTTCAACTTCACCATTAATGGGTGTTTTGTATGAAAAAAAAAGCAAGTCTTTTTATCTAATGGCAAGTCACAAATTTAGTACACTTGATTTATTATAAGAAAATATTGAGCACCTACCGTGCACCTACCTACCATCCCTGATTGGGTGGAGGCCAGTAGCGTGGGCAGTGAAAGGATTCACCCAAGACAGAACAAAGGGAGATAGAAATTTATTGAATACACTGCAAGGGAGCAGTGGGTAGGGCAGCAAAGGAGAGACTGTCTGCCAGGAGACAGTGGTGGGGTGGGCAGGGTGGGGGCGCTGTTGTTAAGAGGGGAAGGTGAGGAGGTATGAGAACATATGGAATTTTCCTTTTTTGGTACCTGTGCCTCCTTGTAAGTAGCCCATTGGTCAGCTAGGGTTTATGGATATTTTGAGGTGGGTCGCCTAATGAGCCTGTTTGCATTCAGCCCTGGTGGTCACTGTGGGCCTTTTTACTTTCCATGTTTACATTGCTCATGCCTGTTGCCTAAAAGCAGCCTCTACACCTACCCTATCTGGCTCCTATACTAGGACCTGTGAAGTGATAGGTCCAGCACAACTGTCATCCTCCAGGATTTAGGGGTCCAGTTTCTGCTACTGACATGGATCCTAAATTTGCCATTCTACAAACTAAATGCAACAAGATTGGCTTAGAGGTGTTAAAAAAAAAAACAAAATTCAGCTGAGTAAATTTAAAGATCAAATTGGCTTTATCGATGATTCATGAACTGGGCAACAACATCCCATCTAGCAAATAGGAGGGAGCTCCCGGGGAGTCGTACAAATGAAAGGTCTTTATAGACAGATGGAAAATGGGACAAGGAAGTTATTAGAAAAAGAAAAGAAAGGATAGTTTCAGTCCTTCCCTTAGGGGGAAGGACAGGAGGTCTCATCATGAAGATTACTTCACTAAGGGCTGATCAAGAAATTCAAGACTGATTGGTTTAGAACTGCACTCCTAGGAGAAGCTGAAACTGCAATTAGATTAGGCATTAAGTCTTGATGGAGCTTAGCACAAGTGACTCCATTTGAGGGCCTGTTGTTTCTTTTAACATATGCGTCCAGTGAGGCTCAGGGGAGAGAGCCCCCTGTGCAGAGGGGACTCCACATCCATGTGCAGAGGATGCTCTGACATTTACAATGCCCTCACAGAGGTGATACTGAAGTAGTTACTTGAGGGATGCTATTTATATGCAGAGAAAACTATAGAAAATTTCTGAACTGACATTTTAAGGTATTTGATGTGGGGAAAAAAGGCAATAGAAAAAATTAAATTTCCTTATTACTTACAGCCTATTGACAAGTCCTTGAAACAGGCAGAGTAACCTTCCTCTGGGGGCTCAGCTATCTCAACGCTGACACTTTGCTAAGAGCAAAAGACAATCTTAACATTGTGCCGAACCCCCCAGGATCCTATGAGTCTACTTTAAACATACAGAAATTCCTTTGGAAACTTGCTTTGTCTCTATCCCTCCTCAAGATATATGTGGGCAATCATCCCCCAAGCACCGAGCCCACTGATAACACATCTGAGGGGTCTCATGACTGAGGTTTTACTTAACAGTAATAAAGGACCTTTTCCTAAAAATAGCTGACCCCCTCAAAACCTTGTTTCTAAAATACCCTGGAGGGTTGTGCTGTCCCTAACCCCCCCCCACTTGAAAGTATATAATCAGTCACCCATCACAACCCCAGTGCAGCTTTTTCTGCCCATAGGTCCTGTTCCTGTGCTTTAATAAATCCACCTTTTTGCACCAAAGACATCTCAAGAATTCTTTCATGACCTTTTGCTCCAAATCCCAACATTTCCACATCAGTATTCATCTTATTTCTTATATCAGTTAATATATCAGTAATTTGGAAAAACTTCTAGGTTGCTTCTCTTATTTATGAACAAATAATATTATTGTTACTTTATATGGGATAAAATATACTTGAGTAACAGAGGCATTTTTCTCAATTTTTTTTCAGAACCATCATCTTCATTAACCTAAAGCCCAACTATTTTCCCAACTGATTCAAATTACATAAGTCATTTCCCATGGAGGGTCAGGTAATCCCTGTCTTTGCAGGCTAAAGTAATGGACAGATGCCATCTAGGAAAAGACATCTATAATTAATGATGGAGGCCAAAGAAGTAATTATGGAAAGGCAATCTTGAAGTATTCATCTGTGTAGGAGTGCAATATATCATATAAATCTTCATTTTGAGTGGCAAAGGTACAATAGATTTTGGAAACTGATTTTTTTTATACAAGCAATTTCAAATAAGTCATACTCTTGATATTTGTGAGCTGCATAGAATTTTAAATCATTGCTTACTCTAGCTGCTAAATCACAGGAACGTTTTACTTGACTTGATAAATTATCTCGATCTATACATACCTTTAGTGCTTAAGTGTGAGCCAAGAGGAGTGGAACCTCTGAAACTAGTGCGCAGAGCTGCCTTAGTCCAATCTCCTTACAGTGATGATTCATGCACTTTCCCAATTCCGAAGGTCACTGAAGGGTGTGTTTGTGCAAATTTGGGGAGGCCAGGAGGTCAGAAGTGAACTGGAAGCAAGGTTCTGTCATCATCATGAGTTATCAAAGGATCCACTAAGCCTTAAACATGAAACTATCCATTCTCCCTAAATGATTTCTTCAAGGGGGGAGGAGGGAACAGTAGTTGGGAGAATAAAACCTAAAGCAATGTTGGCAGTTTAAAAAGAATACATGCAGGTGATTTCAGCAGAGACCAAAGATGAGTATGCTGTTCATTAAAAATTTGGTGTTCTTTTTTTCCTATTATGAAGTATTAACACTCAACTTGTTTTTACTTTGAAGGAACAGGACCTAATGAAAGACACACATTTGGAATATTTCAGGTGGTAAAGAAATAAGCCCATAGTGTAGACATTGTTAAAAGAGAACAAACAAGCCCAAATTGGCATCATTTTTCCCCAACAACAAACCCAGGCTTAATTACTGTTTCATCCTATTCCAGGAATGTAACCTTGTAAAAGTCAATCTGAATTTCCTGATCAGCACTAGTGAGGTCATCTTCATGATAAAAACTCTGCCTTTCCTTCCTAGACAAAAGATGTCCTGGCCTGAAGCCATCCTTTCTTTTGTTTTGCTAATAACTTCTTGCTCCAACCTTCTTCCAATAAAAACCTTCCATTTCCTAGGATGCCTTGGAGCATCTCTCTACTTGCTAGATGGGATGGTGCTGATCCATGAATTGCTTAATAAAGCCAATTAGATCTTCAAATTTACTTGGTTGAATTTCTTTTTCCTAACAACATGCTAAAACAAACAGCTTCCTCTAGTTTATGGTTTCCACCAGTAAATAAAAATTAACCCCTGATGTGGGAAACAAAGGCAGAAGAAAAATTACTAAATTTCCTTACTACCTACAGCCCATTGACAAGTCCTTGAAACAGGCAGAATGACATTCCTCTAGAGACTCAACTTCCTTGATGTTGACACTTTCCTGGGGCAAAAGGCAATCCTAGCCTGACCTCCCCATCCTAGCATGTCTGTTTGCCTTGATTTTTCTGTTACTTGCACTCTTTTTATGATTTTTTTAACGTCTGTATATAGTCCTTTGCACACTTCCCGTTAGTTACAACAGTGGCTCATTAGGGCCCTGATTCTCAATCCCGGGAGATGTCACTCTAGTGAACACATCAGATTCTCAGTGCCTGAGTGTGTGTGTGTGTGTGTGTGTGTGTGTGTGTGTGTGTGTGTGTGTGTGGTGTTGTAAAACCACCCAGATGATTTGGAGGCATTTTCCCTCTTTCCTCTACCCTCCATGTCACTGATACAATGTCTCCTTTTTTGATGTTGTTGTTAAGTGAAAATTTCCTCTGTTATTTCTTAATTCTTTTAACATCTGAGGACATTATTCTCCCCTTGGCTGTTACTTTGCAATGCTGTCTTTGCAGGGTCTCTTTGCCATTTTTGGAAAGTTTTTCTCTTCTACACAATATTTCTACACAAAAAAAGGAATTAGAAGCATGTACCTCAATTGCTGTTCTCAATTTTAATATTGACAAATAAAACAAAGCAAAACCACAAATTCATCTTGTACTGAATATTGACAAATAAAACAAAGCAAAACCACAAATTCATCTTGTACTGACCACAGTAGCATGGAACGAGGTTCTAAATTGCCTCTAGAGGGCCATGGAATGGCTTTCCTCAGTGGACCACAGTGCTCCTTGTGTTGGGGTGGTAATGCGTAGGTACTAAACCGAAATTTGGCCCCAGTTTGACCACTCTTATCCTGTGTTTTAAAATAAAATTTTAAATCCTTTATTTTCTCCATGTTTCCTAATTTCTCCTTTTTTGTGTATTTTGTGTATTTGCATATGTGTGTGTTTACTCTTCAAAATGTACGTCAATGATTCTCATTTGTCAAAGTTCCAATTTTACATATTCATTTACCTACTGTTAGGAGTCTTTTCTGATTCTTCTCCCAATATAAGGCATGTTGAACACTTACATCTTCTTCACTGAACCAGAAGCATATCTAGGGTTGAAAAGATACTGAACCTCATTTTGCCTCTAACATTTATCACTATCTGGCAGATGAATACATGATTGAATAAACTGTGTTTTTAGACTATTTGTTCACTTGATTTGTATCCCAGCTTCTGTATCAGATTTTTTATACATATTTTAATAACCTCCTCTCCTACTTCTCCTGTTCTTAGCAGTATTGTTATATGTTACATATAAATATATAATTGTATATAAAATATTATAAATATAATATATATTATGTTATATATGGTATTAAAGTATTATGTTATGAGATATATATACATTATATATAGGCAAATGAAAATTCAGAAAACTTTACTTGATATGCATATTTTACTGAGTGAGAAAGAAAAAAACTCACACAGGGAGACTTCACATCCAGTCTGTTGTGAAGTTCAGAGGCATGATGTCAGGGGATGGCTTATGAAGTGAAAATGGAGACATTGTTTAATCTTTACAATGAGTGGTGATTACAATGCTGGTTTCCAGATGGCAGGGGACTGGTTAAGAGTGATTATCTTATGCCAATTTAGGATGATGACTTGTTTCATTTATGAGTAGTAGAGGCATTCACAAGAAATAATCTAAGTTGAGTTTAGCTTACATTCTTGAAATAAGCTAGATTAATTTTATGTGGCTTGAATGCTTTTGTCTGCTTAGGAGATTTTCAAGTCTGGTTTCCATTATATATATATATATATCTTCATTAATTCTATCTTCGGAAGTTCTATCTCCATTAGTCATGTCTCATATTTGATGCTGTTCTATTATTTTAAATATTTTATTTATATATTTGAGAGAGAGAAAGAACTGATTAGAGGGAGGGGCGGAGGGAGAGGCAGAGAATCTCAAGCAGACTCTGCACAGAGCAGGGAGCCTGACAGGGGGCTCAATCCCACAACCACGAGATCATGACTTGAGCTGAAATCAAAAGTCAGAAGCTCAATGGACTGAGCCACCCAGGCATCTCTGAAAATGTTCTTAAGAGTGGAGCCATAACGGACCAGTAGCATAAGGGACAAGTGGTCAGGGGGTGCCTTCACTTACTTACACTTCTTTCCTCACCAGCACATTGCATCTGGTGATGCTACTCCCACTTTTCACATCAGTGTCTTTAGGTAACCTTTCAATGTTTCTGGCAGCCACTAACAAGAGTTTTGAAAAGAAAATAATGGCAATAGCAAAAGTCTTAAAAAAAGATTTAAATATAATAAATATTCTTTCCTTTAGTGTATTCCACAATTTCTCTTAAGTTTGTGAAACATATTTTTTTGCCTGATTTGACTGTCTCTGATGCCTCATATCCTCTGTTATTATTTCCACAGGTTTTAAGTCTCTTTATTTCCTAAAAATAAATTTAGAAAGTCATCTCATTGCTACTTCAGTCTCATTGTGTTAGTCATTTCACCTTTCTCTCAAGAGCCATGGAAAACGTGTGTCAAAGCTTTGCTTAGGAGAAAGAAATCACAATGACAGCTGAAGTTCCAGAGTACAACCAAAACAAAAACAAAAAACAAAACAGGGAAGAAAGAAAAGATAAAGAAAAAACATAAAATGCTGACAACTGCCAAATAGAGGTGTGGAGTCAGTAGCTGTGTGTATATCTTGGATTTGCCACTCACTATTTGTATCACCTTGAGTAAGTTACTAAGCAGATGAGCCTAAGATTTCTCATCTTTCATTAGGACAATAAAAATTACATTTTTTTTCCATTATGAAACAACCCCGTAAAATTTGTTGCACTGTACTTGGCAGTTCCAAGGTGCTTTGGTACAATTCGACACACACTTTTTTATCAGGCATGGTGCCCGACCCTAGCAAGATGAAGGTGCAAAGATAGGCTTCTGTACTTGGCAAGTTCATAGTCTTGTTTGCTTCTCACCACACCCCAGGCACCTCTTTCCTTCAAAGGATTGCTTCAAAAAATGCCCTCCCAGTGGATCACAAGAAATGCCCATCAGTGATGTTCTCCAAATCTCATGTTGGAAAAGGTCTTGATGTGAGGTTACTGGATGAAGGTCTATGGTTTGGAGAACATCCTATTAATAGAACCGCAAGCACAGATGGCCCAGAGTTCTTTTCAGGGACAGCTTTCTGAACAACATCCATGGCAGCTGGTTTCTGTAACATGGTCTTTACCAGTGGAAGAAGGAATCAGGTGGCCTGGCTCCATTTCAACTGGGTGGCACCTCATGGAATTGGACACTATTTAGCATAAATTTACAGATTTTTGAAACAGATTGTCTTGTGATTTTACTGTTCTTTTCCTTACGAAGAGAGGTTTCATCTGCTAGGAAGCATAGCGTGGTTACCTCCTTCCTAGTTCATACTTTGCTTCTGGGCGGTTTATCAATGCCATTTGTGTCTCTGGTAGAGATAAAATTAAAACTAAAATTAAAGGTAAAATTCATTTAAAAAATAGCATGTGGTGTGAAGCCTTGGAACAAACAAATATTCTAATGTCAATGCCATTTGGTTTAAGTTAACATCATACTCAACACTGTGCTTTGTCAATTGTCACTCTATGAAAAAAAATCTCAAACAGGGAGAAGGCTCAGTAATACCTAAAAATGATCTTTGTTGAGAGGGAGCAGGAGAACAGGCCAAAGAGTATTTTTTTTTTTTATTTTACTGTTTTAAGTATTGATGTGCCAAAGAACTATCTTAAATGTTGTTACAAAATGAAACAACAACAACAAGCTTTGATGACTTTCTGTGCTGGAAATCTCTTATTGGCTGTAAAACCCACAGAACTTGCAAGCTGACATTTTCTCCACCATGAAGTCACTATGTCAGCCAACCAGTCCACAGATTCTTTCCTTCTCAGTATCGACCACTAGAGTCCAAAGATAGCTCAGCCATGAACCTTGGTGGTGGTAGCTGTGATGGTTGTGGTAAAAAAAGAGAAGCTTGAGGTGTCTTTGTTTAGTGCTCCTCAAGCCCGAATAATAGCAGAATGACCTAGAAGAGCTTCTATTAAAAGGCATATTTCTGGGCTCCATGCCAAGAGATTCTGATTTTCTAGGGTTCAGGGTGGGGCTTAGGAGCACATATCATAAAATTCCTTAGGTGATTCTGCTCATGAACCCAGAATTTAAAACTTACTTAAGGAAATGTGCTTCTGGTTGTATTTGTAGTAACTCGGCTTTTGCCTTTCTTAACTTGTTCCCCATTTCCAGGAACTAAATCCTGCGTATCTGCTCCCATGCCCAAATCCGTTTTTTCTACACTACCTAGAACAAACTGTGGGCTTTACTTTGCTCTTTCCAGTTGACTTTCTCCCCATATTCTCACCTAGAACAGGGTCCTAAACCCTACATCCCCAAAACCGGGGCCATATAAAAGGGGACAGAATGCCTTGTTGCAGACCTATCTGGATCTACAGTCTTGTCTGCTCCCGGGTTTCCTGACACTGTGCTGTGCTCTGTTGTCCTCCTGCCGTAGTGGATGATCCTAACTTCAGCTACTCCTCGACACTAACGCCTGTTGCCCGACATCAAGTTCCTGCATCAGGATTCTCAGATCTAGACATTCATATGGATCACCTGTGGCGTATGTTAAATAGATTTTTGCACTCATTTACCTGCTAATAAATTCAGAAACCCTGGGAATTGATCTTAGGAATCTAGATTTTTAGAAGCATCCAGATAATTCTGATGGAGTTACTGCTGAACGACACTTTAAGAAAAAAAACCAGGGATGCCTGGGTGGCTCAGTTAAGCATCTGCCTTCGGCTGAGGTCATGGTTCCAGGGTCCTGGGATGGAATCCTGCATCTGGCTCCTTGCTCAGCAGGGAGTCTGCTTCTCCCTCTGCCTCTGCTGCTCCCTGTGCTTGTGATCTCTCTCTCTCTCTCTCTCTCTCTCTCTCTCTCTCTCTCTCCCTTTCTGACAAATAAATAAATAAAATCTTTAAAGAAAAAAAAAGAACCTATGGCTAGTTTCATTTCCTAAGTTTTGGTTCCTATTTAGCAGGTAAATCTTATTCAAGTCTTAACTCATTTAGGTCTAATCCATCCTGCTGCTGGTAACATGCCAGCCACCTGGCTGTATGATGAAATACACCAGCATTGAATTAGATCCAAATGTCACCTCTTCCATAATGGAGATGAATCTTGTCCTTTTCTGAACTTTCATTGCTCTTTATTTGTTTCCTTCTTTTGCTAGTCACCATATCCCATCTTGTATTATACATTTTTATCCATCTTAAGAAACTGTGATGTCCTCCAGCACAGCCTCTGGATCTGGGTTGTCTCTCTTTCCAGTGCTTGGCACAGTGACACAGGGCCTGGCACCTAGCAGGCGATTGAAAAACTTTTTGGATGAAAGCAAGAGAGTGCTAGACTTGGAAATGGAGGTATGAAGGATTTACGTGATTTCCAGAGGTTTATTCTCTTTTTAGAAGGTAGTGATTTGAAAGAATTTTAAGACTTTATTTGAAAATGTCAGTAAAAAGGAAAATCTTGCCGAAAAGAACGATTGGTTGTAATGGTGAAAGAAGGGATATTGTAGGAAGGACTATAAAAAATGACTACACCATCTTTCCATCTGGTCACAGGTTTGACAAGGAGATTGTCGATGGATGGGATTTGGGAATTATTCAGTAAATATGACTTAGATGGCAACCAAACTGGATTCTTAAAGACAGGGTGTGCATTATCTTAGTCTCTATAGTAGTTCCCTGTTTTTAAGTCAAAACAAATGAAATCAGCTAGCTTTAGAAATAGACTCCTCAGAAAGATTTTTTTCAGAATTTGTGAAATACTTTCTTTAAAAGAGTCCCCAGTGTTGGACATTATTGTTCCATTTCAACACAAAGAGACCTAAGTTTCTTCAGAATGCCCAATAAACTAAGAAGCTAAGAACCAATTCACCTGATCATTTCTCCTACAACGCAGCTGATAACCAGACTTGGACTTTCGGTTTTATGTATTTCTTTTCCTTTCCATCAAGGGACTGGACGAAAGGATATAAGTTTGTCTTAGTTTTTCACTTATTTCTCTTTCTCCTAGCAACCACAAAAACAAGAACACTTTGACATGTCACTCATAAAATGAGATGGGAAAAACTGAAGCCAAAGGCATCTATTTCTAAGAAAATAAGCCAGCATTGGAAAATTCCTAGTTATGATTATAAGAAGCCCTCATGCATTCACCAGCTGGAGGAGTGGAAGCAGAAGCTGATGCTAGCAAGACCCCAGAAGCGTTTATTTAAAAAAAAAAAAAAAGCATTTGTTTGTACAAAGATCTGGATATAAAGTATATAGGTAAGCTTTTTTTTTCTTTTTTTTTAAGATTTTATTTATTTATTTGAGAGAGAGAGAGAGCACAAGCCATGGGGCTCTACCCCAAGACCCTGAGGTCATGACCTGAGCCGAAGGAAGATGCTTAACTGACTGAACCCCCCAGCCACCCCCTCCAGGTAAGCTTTCAACATGATGAACTCAGCCAGTACACTTACCCAGTCTTGCAGGCACTATTTCAATCCTCTTTCCTCTACTAGTCAGAATCCAGGCAAGAAAGAAAAACCACACCAGTTAATATAACAGGGTTTAATATAAAGAATTGTCAGTTAAGGAACTGAAAATTTAAATAGGTAGAACTTGTGATTCACAGAGGTGGTAACTGCAGGAAGTAGGTTCATCCCTATGTCTGAAATAAAAGGGAAAACACTAGGATTATTAAATTTAGAAGTTAACAGTAGGGATTGTGGAGTTAAGACCCAGACCTGTGAGGAAGGGGGCTCTCTTCCTATAGCCTCAGAACTTGCGAGAAGTCACCCATGGAATGTGCGGTGAGGCCTGAAGGTTACAACACGAATGAATGAAAATCTCTGCTCTTGAGATGTTCCCCAGGTAATGGGGAAGGTAATAATATATGTGAAGGCAATTTGCAAACTGCAAAGTACTGCAAAAAAGTAAATTTCTATTATAGTTATTACATTTCCTATGTATATTTATCATGATCATTCAAATCAGATATTCTGGGGCAACCTGGATTACATATCTTCTGTCCCATTGTTAAATGTGGGACTTGATTTTTGGTTTGGAATATACAATAATCTGCTATAATCCTACACATAGCAATCAACTTCTAAGTCTATCTGATGAGGACCTAGACTTTTCAAAAGTAACATCAAAGTTTCATAGTCCCTCCATTGTTGGTATTCAAGATCTGTTTATTCTAGTCTAGCTTTCCTGAGTTGAGTTCAGATGGTTCTAGCGACTACATTAGCTTCTTGGAGGTTGGACCGGGAGGAGTTGGGAGGGGAGGGAGAGTGTTGCTTTGTCATACCTTTTGAGATATTATAGGCACACTGAGCAAGGATTGAGTCATCAAATACAGAGTAGACAGTGTAAGCTGTCTTACTGTTTGTGATTCTATATTTTGTCTCATGGGCAAGAAGTGGTTTATTACAAAAACTTTAAGAGTCAGAAAACACATCAAGGGTCCACGTATTACATATACTTACAGGGAGAAAATAATTTCCTATCAACCTTTCTCAGCTCTACTTGTACACAGGTGGCAAAATCAACATTTGTATTTTGGTTGATTATGAAAGAACATGAAATCTGAGTATGAAATAATGAGCACAGAGAATACTTGCTCTTGATTTAAGGTAACAATCTTTTGCTTCACCATTTCATTCTATAAATGAGATGATTCACATAAATGTTACATAAATACTCTGCATTTTGTCAACAAAGAAATATTCTGCAAATATCTGCAGCCAGGATCAATCCCTGTAATTAGCTTCTCATTATGCAGCTCACCCTTCAATCCACTCAAATCGTCCTTTACACTAATTGCATAATATTTCATTGTTAGCAGAATGTGCAATGGCGCTCCTACCATTTAACAAAAGCTGGATCCTTAATCCAGACCTTTTGTAAAATAAAGCACATTGCCTAGGACATAGCACTTACAAAGTTTTGTTTGATGTATTGAATAATGTTATAATTAAAACACGGATGTGACACTTTATGCCACTGTGATATATTACTCAACAATACGTCTCAGACATAGGACCTCTCTGGACTTCTCATTCTTATATTTAAAACTATAAATAAATGGCAAGGAAATTACTTGTGAAACTTAATGAGATGACTCACCAGAAGTTATAAATTATACAGATAGTCATATTTAAAGTATTTATGGTCTTTTTGCAATTATTTTCATCTTCCCAAGAGCAATTTTATGATTAATAATAGTAATACTTAATAATAAACCTTTTGGAGTCTTTCCTATGTGACCAATAATGTGCTAAGATCTTTACATGATCAACTTCACTTCATTAAACATGGTTATAAGTAAGATCCTATTGTTATTCCTATTATAGATGAGAAAAACTAAGGTTTAGAGGGGTTAAGTAAATCACTAGAAGATATCCAGTTAGTACATGGGAGAGCCAAAATTCAAGGCCAGGTGTTTCTGACCCCAAATGTTTTCAGAAGTAAACTTGAGTTGGAAAGGAAACATAAAATAAGACATATGTAAAAATAATTGGAAAGTGGAGTCTGAAATTCAGAAAAGGAGTAACTTGAACAGTCTTTTGAGTCAGAATTAGAAACAAAACCAAAAAACTTCCAGTCCTATATAATGTGAGTAGTGCTTGAAAATTCAGTATCAGGAAGTGAAAATTTGCAAGGTTTTTGACTGCCTAACACCTCTTCTTTCGGGGAACCACCCCCTTTCAATTCTGTCTGGTGCTGGTGGGGCTGTCAACCACAGTTCCCCTTTATCATAGAGATGGATATAAAGTAGCTTGTATTTGACCAAAGAACTCCTTCCACCGGCATACACATACACCCAGACATACGGAAAAACACTGATCCATCTGATGATCAGGCACCTGACTGATGACCAGGTAGTGTCCTGTGGCACTGGTATTTGCATTTGCACTCCTGGATAGGAAGCTGTTTCTATGGTTGTTGTTAAACTGAGATATTGTGAATCTTAAGGAGTCGATGGCTATCTTGCTTGGCCCCATTGAATGAGACATCACTGCAGAGGGAAGCAGAGATAAGACAGAGCTGATGATTTTATTTCAGTTCCAGAATTCAAGCCAGAGCTACCCTTGACTTTCCAGTCATGTGAACCAACAAGTAGCTTTGAGCCATTTTGAGCTTTTTTGCCCATCCTTTGCAAGAAAGAGTTCTCTGACTAACAGCAATTTGTTCTCTAGTGTTGGTGTTAAAAAGGATAAACTTTAAATGCTAAATTTAGCTAAGTACAGGTGTGGTCACAGTAGAGACAGTTTCTTTACTTCAAAGTTAAACATCCTTGCGATGCATTAGAAAAATGAGCAATCAAATGTTTCTCCCAAACCTCGTTATGTACTCTCTGCATAGATGTGTTAATTCTATCACTGACTGACTGTCTTTTTAGATTCTTTTAAGCTAGAATAATTATTCTTCATATTTCCTTTGTGACATTGATATTTTTGAATTATCCAGGCAAGTTGTTTTGCATGATGTCCCACAATTTGTATGTACCCATAATTAGGATTTATATGACTGTTTCCTCATGATTAGATTCTGTTTGAAGTTTTTTTTTTTTTCTGGCAAAAATACTCCATAGGTGAAATGGTGTTCTTTCCAATGCATCACATTAGGAAGCAAATAGTGTGTTTGTCCTATTACTGTGAAATTTGATCTCTGGGTTTTCTCTTATGAAAAGGTGTCTTTCTACACTTTGCAGTTGGTAATGTCTGGGGCAATAACTTAAGACTTCAAGAATATCTTGTTAAACAAAAACATTTTACCCAATGGTTTTAGCATCAGTTGGTAATTCTTGCCTGAATGAATTATTACACTGAGAGTTCCAAAACAGTGATTTCCTAATGCTATAATTCCTTCTAGATTTATTAGCTGGTATTCTTCTCTAAAGAAGACCATTCCTTCTTTCCTTCCCCACTTAAAAAAAATTAGGAACTTACATTATTTTAAAAATTTAAAATCTTATAATAAATTCTTTTGATTATTTTTTTTAATTCAAATCCATCCATATTTTAACTGTAATAGCCCCTGGATCTTGTGCCTATGAGTTTTAATGAATTTTCTAATTTTGTGGCGAAACAAAATGTTCTATCCTCTTCTCATAATTTCCTTGCTCCAATTTACAAGGATATGTTTATTGCTACTGGAGTCCTCACTACCTCTAGACTATATGTGGGGTGTGTGTGTGTGTGTGTGTGTGTGTGTATACACAGACAGACAAATACATATGTAAGTGTATATATGTGTGTGTATATATGTATATATCTATGTCTCTCTATCTATAGAGAAAGAATAGAGAATGAGAGTCCACACTAACTCAACATATAAGATTCTTCCTCTCCATCCTCAATTTCGTATGTGTATCTTGCTCAACAATGTCAACACACTTATCCACTGACCCTATTTTATAATACAAAAAAATTTCAGAATTGCTCCAGTGATACCGCTTTAGCAACAAACAGATCAAATAAACTTCACAATTTCTTGGCAGTTATTTCTATCCTTAAAATATATTCTATTTAGGGTACCATCAAAATACTGTATTTAAAAGTTACTTGGGGGACACCTGCTTGGCTCAGTTGATGAAGTGACTGACTCTTGATTTTGGCTCAGGTCATGATCTCAGTGTCCTAAGATGAGCCCTGCGACAGACTCCGTTCTCAGCGCCAGGGGCGGGTGGGGTGGGGCTGGGGGGGTGGAGGGTGGAGGGTGGAGTCTGCTTGAGATTCTCTCTCTTCCTCTCCCTTTGCCCCTCCCCTTGCTTGTGCTCTCTCTCTCAAATAAATAAATAAATAAAATCTTTTTTAAAAAGTTACTTGATTTAATTTTATTCTGTATAGTTATACTATTAATTTGATATAGATATAGTTTCATTTTTTTCTGATTGTGTTCTCTTTTCCTTTTTTCTCTGGTCCTTATGGATTTGCTTTTATTTTTTGACTGCGAAAGTACTAACATTATTGAAAAGTAAAGATTATATAAAAAGATATACCAGAGAAATCTCTCTCCCTGATCTCTTTTCTTATCCCACTACCCTTTTGTCTTAAGTGATACAATTCATTTTGGATATAATCCTTCCTTCCTGGGTTTCTTTTCATACAAAAAGCAAATCATACATATCTCCCTCCTCTCCTTTTTATGCGATTTCATACAAGATATACAAAATATATGTATTGTCAATGCATACAAAATATATACAGAAGAATATATTTTGGATAAAAAATATATATCCAAATATATCTTCCATCTTGATTTTTTCACTTCATGTATTTTTAAAAGTCACTCCATTTCATAGAGCTCTTTCTAATTTTTTTTCAGTTGCAAAGTACTCCATAATATGGACACAATTTACTTTATTAAACTATCCTGTTTATGAGCAGTGAGACTGTTTCCACTGTTTTGCAATTAGACATAACGCCACAGTGAATAAACTTGTCCATATATTTGGGTATTGTTGACATACATCTTTAGCATAAATTCCTAGGAATAAGATTATTGAAGCAAAGGGTAAATTATATGCTGTTTTATGAGTTATTGCCAAATTCTGCTCTATATAGATTTTACCATTTTGAACACCTACCAATAATGTATGATAGAACCTGTTTCCCATACTTTTGCTAACAGTACGTAATAAAGTTTTTTAATTTTGAGACCATAATACCATGACACATGGTACCTGTTTATTTTTTAATTTGCATTTCTCTTACTAAGAGTGAGGTTGAACATCTTTTCATATGTTTACAGACCATTTATATATCTCCTTGTGTGTGTGTTTGTGTGAGAGAGAGAACTACTTACATACTTTGTCCATTTTCTTTATCTGATTTTTATACATTTTCCTCATATTTTAAGTTATTTATGTATTAAGTATTTGTATCGTAACTTACAGATTGGTTCTTGCAGTTTGTCATCTGTCTTGACTTTGCTTTTCCTATTTTTGTTTTTGTTTTGCTATGCACTATTTATTTATTTACTATTGCCATGTATCTTGAACTTCAGTTTGGCTCTCAAATTCTGTCCAGAGTTACTCCCCAAGGAAAGTATATAACTGTGACCAAAAGAGAGATGCAATCAAGGCATTTTGGTTTTTTATTTTTCCTTCCTTGTTATTTTTATATTCATCTGTAAAGTTCAGTTGCTATAACAGAGTTTTCATTCAATGTGTCTAGAATGCTGTCTGCACCTCAGAGGAGTATTTTTGAATTCTGGGCAGAGAACACATCATGTGAGTACATGGCCGTAGAGATCTAAAGCAATTTCCATTGATTACTTAAGTTAATTCACTCAAGTAAATAAATATTTTGTGAAGATTATTAAATTGTTTCATTGAATTTTTTGTAGCAAACACAAATGTGTTTCATTACTACGTCATTTATTTTTTATTAAAAAATATTTTAGGAATATGGTTGAGCCCTTAAAAACTATGCAATGCATTGGATATTTGTACCTACAAGTATGCAGGTATAAAGACAATATTCATTGCCATCAGAACAGTGGTTTTTCACAAAAGATGGATTTAATGAAACTAGTTTCCTTTCCTCTGTCATTCTCTTGACAATTTTTAATGTATGTTATGGCTTCATCTAAGTAATTTCGTGAATTCTTTTCTGTGCTCTTCTGATTTACCAATTAATTATCTAAACACAAAAAATGCCATAAAAACTTAGTTAATATAATAGAGCTTTGTGCCTAAATTTTTTAAAAGATTTTATTTATTCATTAGAGAGAGAGAGAGAGACAGAGAAAGCGTAAGCAGGGGGAGAGGCAGACTCCCTGCTGAGTGGGGAGCCTGATCCCAGGACCTGGAGATCATGACCTGAGATGAAAAGGCAGACGCTTAACCATCTGAGGCACCCAGGCACCCTGTGCCTAAATTTTTAAATTCCATGTTAAATACTTGGATCTGTGAGAGTATCAGCATGAGTAGAAAAGTTGAATAAAACTAATCCCGGAAGATCAGGTGAACTTAGAAAAATTATTTAGAACTTTCTTTTTAAATGTACATCTTTGTATTTGATTCCAAAATATAACCACTGTTATTATAGACATTTTGGAAAAAAAGAAAAGGATGAAAAATATCCCCCTGGTTCCAACATAATTAAACACAGAGGGTGTTGTCATTTTGGTAGGGCTTCTTATCTATTAGTCCATATGTAATGAGAGATTTTTCACACATGTATTTTTCTATACATGTGTATCCTGCTTTATGTTTATTCATTTATAATACTATATATTTTATTTCACCAGATGTAAAATAACACATAACATTTCTGTTTTTTTTCAATATTTTAAATTGAATTCACTTTTTAATTAAATGCAATCTTTTCATTTGAATCTTTAAATATTTGTGGGAATAGCTAGAGAAGAGAGGAAAGTACAATTAAAATTTTAAATAGCGGATAAAGTGACTAAGAAAACTAATTGCCATATTTTATGTGCTTAATCTCATGTGGTATAATTAAGAATAAAAAAAGTAGACCTGAATTATTGGCCAATTTACATATTCTTCTTCAGTAGTTAATGGTAGTGTTTATTTTTCTAGAATGCATGTATTTAAATATTGGCTCTCATATCCAAATCATTTTTGTTTAGTTTATATGCTTACTAATTCCTTTGTAATTATATGGTCTAGTCTAAGATGTGTTAAGAAGAAAATCAATATTTTCTATTCTTGAGGTATTTTTACCTTAGGAGAATAAACAGTAAAAATATAGAATTTTTTTCATAGCATATATAAATTTTTTATTTTACTTAAGGACTTATCACTGGAATTAGAGAGATTACTTTTTACTCATTAAGAGAGAGTACAATGTATATTGATAAATTGATAAGTACTCAAGATTACATTTGGAAAGATTGGCCAGGGCAGAAAGTATCAGCAAATGCCACTAAAAGAGAAAACACCAGAACTAGAGTCAAAGGAAATGAAGTTGTAAACTCCGATTTGGTATTACCAAAGCCCTTTTGAAACTGTTGACAATTCATTGCTTTTAAAATTATTTTCCTGGTTGGGCTGCCATGGCACAGCATTTTTCTGGTTCTTTTGCTTTTCTTACTTTCCTTCATCTTTTACCTCCTTGTAGTTGCACTACTGTTCAGATGTCTCCTCCAAATATGCTTAGAACCATCATTGTTCTTCAGATTAGAATTCTCAACTTGGTAGGAAGGAAAAGAAAAATAATTATGATACTTCTTTAGCAGGAATTACAAAGACTATTGTCAACTAATCTCTCTCTTTTTTTCAATATTTATTAATTATTATTTTTTTGAAAGAAAGAGAGAGAGAGAGAGAGAGCGTGCGCGTGAGCTCCCAGGAGCGGGGGAGGGGCAGAGGGAGAGAATGTTTCAAGCTGACTCCCCAGTGAGCACAGAGCCCCACAGGGCTGGATCCCACAACCCAAGAGATCATGTCCTGAGCTAAAATCAGGAGTCGGATGCTTGATCCACTGAGCCACCCAGGTGCCCTGTACACTAATTTCTTAATACCGTGTTGAAAATTCAGAATGCATTTTACTTACTCCCTGTGTTTATATTCAACCAACCTCCAAGGAGACTTCCTTTGTCATGCTTTGCTCACATTTCTCCTTCATTTCTGTTCCAGCTGCCACAATCCAGATCCTTATCACCTGACTCTTAGTTAATTATAGTGTCTTCTAATTTCTTCTTCTCCCATGTGCTGTTTATTCTGTTGCCAGGTGAGTTTTCCTAAAATACTTCCTTCATAGTAACTTTCCTGTTTACAATCCTCAAAGGTTCCACATTACTTATTACATAATGTCTACTTCTGGCCCTGAAGGCCTTCTGCTCCCGGCTTCAATTTAATTTTCTGGAATTTTCTTTCATTCATTTTTTTTGTCGCACTATTTCCCGTCTGCGCTTTGTTTTGGCTCGTTACTTATGCTTGGGATGCCCTTTCTCCATCCCTTTTTACCTTTAAATATTTCATACTAGGTAAAGTTTCAATTTCGGGGGAAGTCTTCTTTATGAACTTGTAGCATTTACAAACACGTGTTTAAGGATTCCTAGGTGGCTCAGTCGGTTAAGCATCTGCCTTCAGCTCAGGTCATGATCCTAGGATCCTGGGATCAAGTCCCGCATCAGGATCCCTGCTCAGCAGGGAGTCTGCTTCTCCCTTTGCCTCTGCCCCCACTTGTGCTCTCTCTTCTCTCTCAAATAAATAAATAAATATCTTTAAAAAATAGTCCAGTCACAACAAAATATTAAAACTTTAACAGAATCTGAGCTTGTAACCGTAGCCTATTAAAGAAGCTGTTAAATGACTTGGATTTTTGTATGCAAAGAGAAAATTATTTTGAATGGAAATATGTAAAAGGAGTTATTATTTCAGATGGATGGTTTTTGTTAGAACATCTGAAAAAATATTTTATGGAAAATGAAATATCCACAATTAAGCCAGCAAACAGCCATAATATAAGAGCTTTTTAACGGCATCAGCGATCAGTTGGAACTAAACTGGATGTCCTTTTCTTTCCCTTTAGTTGAGTGTTACAATAAAGGAGATACAGTACAATTAGCACTGTGGGTATCTTTTGTCTAAGGACTTCCAAAGATACAAAGAAATGTCAGTTCACAGCTGCATGGGATAGACACTTCTGAATCTTCTATATCTCCAAAGAAGAATTTAGCAAAGTTGAAAAAATTAATTTCTACCATGATGAAAGTTCTCTAGCATGTTGGGATTTTACAAGAGATTTTGTTTCCTTCTTCTTTGATTCCATTCTATGATTCTTCAAAATGTCTCATGAGTACACCTGCTCCGAGTATGTGGGGGTAGACTATGAATTACTGCCAGTTTGGGGAACTATTGAAGAAATGCAAGATGAGGAAATCTAATGATCTTGAGTTCTTCGCCTATGGTGATGAGCTGAGCTGTGGAGCAGTTTTAAAAAGATTTATTGTACTGTTACTTCCAATTCAAAACTTTTTTTGAAACTAAGAAATGCCTGCCAAATATTTAATAAATAAAGACAAAAATGGCAGTATGGTTTATTCTTTCACTGACATTACACTATAAATGAATAATATAAAATTGAAGCTCCAAGGAGAGGGAAAGCTTATTTGTGACTAGGTAGACATATGTGATAACTTACATCAAAATTAAAACTGTACATAATACAAAACAACAATAAAGACTTTACACATCTTTATGAACCAGTGTCAAAACATTTTAGCTATAACTGACAATGTTATATAAATTGACTGCAGAAACATAAGAAAAATTGGAAGAATGCTTTGTTGATATTAACTTAGAGTTGATTTTTAATTTAAGCAACAGTCCTTGCATTCAATGTTAGCAATCCTGAGTTGACATAAAAGTTAGTGAATATACTTAACGAATAGGCTTTTCTTCGAAGTCAAACCAATTTTTTAAAAAAAGATGAACCAGTTTTGTTAACAAGGATATGAATATTAAAGGAAAATAAATTTTGGTCCTCCATTTAATTATTGGAAACTTTTGCATATGTTTAGAATAACTGGAGTATGTGAATCTACCTTTTCAACTGTAAATGTTATGAAATCTAAATGCAGATTAAGTATTTCTGATGAAAATTTTGCAACTGTATTGAGATGTCTTATAAATGTAAAATACATGCTGGATTTCAAAGACAAAAAGAGCATGTAAAATACCTCATAGTAAATATTTTATATATATCACATGTTGAAGTGATAACATTCTGGCTATATTGGGTTAAGTAAATATGTTATTAAAATTAATTCCACTAGTTTCCTGTTAATTTTATATATATAAAATATATAAATATTTTATATATATCACATGTTGAAGTGATAACATTCTGGCTATATTGGGTTAAGTAAATATGTTATTAAAATTAATTTCCACTAGTTTTCTGCTTCTAAAAGAATTTTAAATTACCTAATTTCTACTGGACAGTATTGCTATAGACAACTCATATTGTGACATTGTATTACTATTAACTCCTTAGTATTAGTTAGCTTTTTTATTTATTTATTTGAGAGAGAGAGAATAAGAGAGAGAGAGCCCAGGCGAGGGGCAGAGTCAGAGGGAGAAGCAGGCTCCCCACTGAGCAGGGTGCCTGATGCAGGACTCCATCCCAGGACCCTGGGACCATGATCTGAGCCAAAGGCAGACGCTTAACCAACTGAGCCACCCAGGCGCCCCTATTTAGCTTTTTAAGGTGCCTCATTCATGTTCCCTACCAAATTACATTCTACTTCAAATTAGGGATTGAGGTTTTTTTCTCTTTTCATTTATGCACCTTTTATTGAGAGCTTGCCCAGAGGAAAGAAGGTACAATTAATCCATGTTCCTGTGCACAAGGAACTTACAGTTGTATGGGAAAACATGTATAAACAAATAATCAAAATACAGATACAAAAGAGTAAAAGATATGAGTTCAAAGGACCCCTCTGGGGGCGCCTGGGTGGCTCAGTCGGTTAAGCATCTGCCTTTGGCTCAGGTCATGATCCTAGGGTCTTCATGGGCTCCCTGCTTAGCGGGGAACCTGCTTCTCCCTTTGCCTCTGCTAAACCTCCTGCTTCTGTGCTCTCTCTCTCTCTCTCTTAAATAAATAAGTAAAATCAGGAAAAATAAATAAAAAAAAGAAACAAAGGACCCCTCTGTTCTATAGCAGAGGGAATGACTGACCTACCCCCTCCAGCGCTCCAGCAAGCACAGAAAATCCTTAGTTAAATGGATTTGAGACTAATGTCATAAATGGAATTCAAACTTTTGAGTGTAGAATGGAGTCAGAACAGTGGGGAAAATGCTAGTGGAAAAGAATACTGATATAGAATGGAAGGTGAAGTAAGAACTGTGAAAGAAAAGGAATTAAGTTATGTCCAACGGGCTTGGAGGGAATTCTTTGTTTCACATGAAGTTCACGTTGAGAATGAAGGATGTGATGCAGAGACTCTTAGGTTTGTTGTAGAATTTCGCAGTAACCAAATATAGAAATGTGAAAGCATGAATCTCTCATTATAACTGCCTTATTAAAAAGACATTCTTTACCCTGCTGCGGTGTTTGAAGCAAGGACCATCTCTTTAGAGGTGGAGAAAAAAACCTGTCTTAGAAGTGCTAGGTTTAGGGCTCTCTTTGCTTCTGCTTTGGCGCCCTCAAGTGGTCATTTGAAAACAGCCATTTAAGACTATTATCCTTGTAATAAGCCCTGGGTGTTACTAAAAAAAAAAAGAAAAAAAAAAAAAGACTATTATCTATGCAATACACTTTGCAATTATGCACCATTCTTCCACTAATTGGTTTTTGCCAGATAGGTCAGTAAAATTTTCCCTTTGAAGATCAAGCTTTTGGTAACTTAATCCAGAGAATTTGTCTTTCTAAATAAATGAGGGAAACCACCACTTTTTAAGTACATTTTTTTTTTTTTATTTAAGGCATTGCAAGACCAAGAAGCAGTGATAAAGTGCTGACCTTGGGTGTATTGAGACGAATAAGTGAATCATTAAACTGTTTAAAATTCTCTGCAGATGTTTCTGTGCCACAAGAGGAAACTTGGAACTTTTCATTGTCAAGGAGCATCCCTTAAATGGTCAAGGTTGACTGTTGGGGTAAGTGACCACCTTCTAAATCTTTTTTTTTTAAAGATTTTATTTATTTATTTGACAGAGACAGACACAGCGAGAGCAGGAACACAAGCAGGGGGAGTGGGAGAGGGAGAAGCAGGCTTCCTGCAGAGCAGGGAGCCCGATGTGGGAATCGATCCGAGGACCCTGGGATCATGACCTGAGCCAAAGGCAGACCCTTAACGACTGAGCCACCACGGGCCTGACCACCTTCTAAATCTTTATCTACATAATGTACTTCCTTAAACTTCCCATGGGTTGTAGAGATGGGCATCATAGGTCATTGATAATGTCTGTCCAATAGCCAACATTAGACATGGGCATATGTTTCTGAATGAATAATACCCCATCTAATTACATATACCTAGAATGTCTCTGTTATGACACATGCTAGTATCTTCTGTGACCAAAGGAAAATTTTCAGTTGTTAAAACTTGCACAGTATGTGGATCTATCCCAGTCGTAAGAAATGAACTCACTACTTATTCTTTTCAAAGCAATCAGCTGGATTTCATGAGAAAATTTTATACCACATTTTTACTTCTGACAAAGTGTAAAATGATGCCACTTTTGTGTGTGACTACAATTTTGCATTATTATAGCATCTTTCTCATGAAAGTTCAAAGCACTTCGGAGTCTATTACTTCATTAGTCTTGACACAATGCCTCTAAGGTGGTGTGATTGTAATTCCTTCTGGAGATTTTCAGATTTTTCAATTTAGTAGGAGAAGAGCTGCCAGGACTGGGAAATCAAGAAGCCTTGGTAATTGCTGGGCGGAACAAGATGGCGGAGGAGTAGGAGACCTGGATTTCGTCTGGTCTCAGGAAGTCAGCTGAATAGGGATCAAACCATTCTGAACACCTACGAACTCAACAGGAGATCGAAGAAGAGAGTAGCAACAACTCTCTGAACAAAGAAGCGACCACTTATTAGAAGGTAGGATGTGCGGAGAAGTGAATCCGAGGTGATATTCGGGAGGATAGATGGCGGGGGAGGGGGCCTCCGTCGGCCGCTTCTGGCAAGTGCTAGAGCCGCGGAGCACAAAATCGGACCTTTTAGAAGTCGGCTCCGCTGAGGTTACGTTGCTCCAGTGGCTAAGCGGGGGGTGAAAACCTCGCGGGACAGTGTGGACTCAGGACCCTGGGGGTCACAGAAAGACCGGGGGTGCCTGAGTGCGGCAGAGCTCCCAGGTATCGGAGCGGGGAAGCCGGCTGCAGAGACGGAGCCGAGGCGCGGGCTCTCAGCTCAGGGTGGCCATAAACTGTGATCCGCGGCCCAGTCGGGCCACTGCTCCTCCATCAGGGACCCAACAAGTGACAGATCCGGGGAGACTCCCCTTCCTCCCCCGGGGGGAGCAGCGCGGGAGCGCACCGCAGGGATCTGCTGGGTTGGGAGACTCCACACCGAGTCGGGTGCCAGAGATAGAAACGCTCGGTCACAGGCCGGGTGAGCACGGAGTGCGGCCGGAGACCAGGGAGATGGGAGTGATTGACTGCTTTTCTCTGGGGGCGCACTGAGGAGCGGGGCCCCGAGTTCTCAGCTCCTCCGGGTGGAGATTGGGAGGCCACCATTTTCACCCTGGTCCTCCAAAGCTGTACCGAGAGCTTGCGGGGAACAAAAGCCCCTGACAGCAAACCCGAGAGATTGTGTAGCCCACACCGGCAAGGGCGCGGCAATTCTGCCTCCGGCAAAGACATTTGGAAACCGCGGCAACAGGCCCCTCCCCCAGAAGATCAGCACCAACAGCCAGCAAGCCAAGACCAAGTTTACCGATCAAGGAGAACGGGAGAACTCCAGCGCTAGGGGAATACTGCACATAGAATTGATGGCTTTTTTACCATGATTCATTAGTTTTTCAAAGTTAATTTTTTAACTGTTTTTTTGTGTTTTTTTTTAATTTTTCCTTTTCCCTTTTTCAACCAACATCTTATCAATCCCTTTTTTAAAAAAACATTTTTTATTTTTCATTTTTAGAGTCATATTTTATCCCTTCATAGTAGTTACCCTTATTTTTGGCATATATATATAAGTTCTTCTCTCTTTAAAATTTTGATATACAGTTTCTTCTAACAGATCAAAATATACCCTAAATCACTAGTGTATGGCTTTGTTCTAGTCTCCTGCCTGATCACATTCTCTCCCATTTTTTTTCTTTTCTTTTTTTTTAAATCTTCTTCTTTCTTCTTTCAAACAACTTCTTATCTTATCAATTCCGTTTATAAAACCTTTTATAATTTTCATCTTTACAGTCATCTTCCATCCCTTCATTGTATCAACCCTAATTTTGTACATATATAAGTCTTTCTTCCTTTAAAATTTTAGGAGGCACTTTCTTCTAACAGACCAAAATACACCCAAAATCTAGTGTGTGGCACTGATCTATGCACTAGCCTGATCATATTTGATCATATTCTGTTTTTTTTTTTTGTTTTGTTCTGTTTTTGTTTGTTTTTATCTTTTTCTTTATCTTTTTTTCTCTTTCTTTTTTCTTTCTTTCCCTTTCTTTTCCCCTGCTTTCAGGTCTTTTCTGATTTGTATAGAGCATATTTGCTGGGGACGTTGTTAACCTGTTAGCATTTTGTTCTCTCATTCATCTATTCTCCTCTGGACAAAATGACAAGACGAAAGAAATCACCTCAGCAAAAAGAACAAGAGGTAGTACCGTCTGCCAGGGACCTACTCAATACAGACATTAGTACGATGTCGGACCTAGAGTTCAGAATCATGACTTTAAAGATACTAGCTGGGCTTGAAAAAAGCGTGGAAGTTATTAGAGAAACGCTTTCTGGAGAAATAAAAGAAGGAAAATCTAACCAAGTTGAAATCAAAAAGGCCATTAATGAGGTGCAATCAAAAATGGGGACACTAACTGCTAGGATAAATGAGGCAGAAGAGAGAATCAGTGATATAGAAGACCAAATGATGGAAAATAAAGAGGCTGAGAAAAAGAGAGATAAACAACTACAGGATCACGAGGGCAGAATTCGAGAGATAAGTGATACGATAAGACGAAACAACATTAGAATAATTGGGATCCCAGAAGAAGAAGAAAGAGAGAGGGGCAGCAGGTATATTGGAGCAAATTATAGCCGAGAACTTCCCTCATGTGGGGAAGGAAACAGGCATCAAAATCCAGGAGGCACAGAGAACCCCTCTCAAAATCAACAAAAATAGGTCAACACCCTGACATCTAATAGTAAAACTTACGAGTCTCAGAGACAAAGAGAAAATCCTGAAAGTAGCTCGGGAGAAGAGATATGTAACCTACAATGGTAGAAACATTAGATTGGCAACAGACCTATCCACAGAGACCTGGCAGGCCAGAAAGGACTGGCATGATATCTTCAGATCACTAAATGAGAAAAATATGCAGCCAAGAATATTATATCCAGCTAGGCGGTCATTGAAAATAGAAGGAGAGGTAAAAAGCTTCCAGGACAAACAAAAACTAAAGGAATTTGCAAACACAAAACCAGCCCTAAAAGAAATATTGAAAGGGGTCCTCTAAGCAAAGAGAGAGCCTAAAAGCAGCATAGATCAGAAAGGAACACAGACAATATACAGTCACAGTCACCTTACAGGAAATACAATGGCACTACATTCCTATCTTTCAATAGTTACCCTGAATGTAAATGGGCTAAATGCCCCAATCAAAAGACACAGGCTATCAGATTGGATTAAAAAAAAGACCCATCGATATGCTGTCTGCAAGAGACTCATTTTAGACCCAAAGACACCCCTAGATTGAAAGTGAGGGGGTGGAAAACCATTTACCATGCTAATGGACATCAAAATAAAGCTGGGGTGGCAATTCTTATGTCAGACAAATTAGATTTTAAAACAAAGACTGTAATAAGAGATGAGGAAGGACACTATATCTTACTTAAAGGGTCTATCCAACAAGAAGATCTAACAATTGTAAATATCTATGCCCCTAACATGGGAGCAGCCAATTATATAAGGCAATTAAAAACAAAAGCAAAGAAACACATTGACAACAATACAATAATAGTAGGGGACTTTAACACCCCCCTGACTGAAATGGACAGATCATCTAAGCAAAGATCAACAAGGAAATAAAGACTTTAAATGACACACTGGACCAAATGGACTTCACAGACATAGTCAGAACATTCCATCCCAAAGCAACGGAATGCACATTCTTCTCTAGTGCCCATGGAACATTCTCCAGAATTGATCACATCCTAGGTCACAAATCAGGTCTCAACGGGTACCAAAAGATTGGGACTATTCCCTGCATATTTTCAGACCACAATGCTTTGAAACTAGAACTCAATCACAAGAGGAAAGTCGGAAAGAACTCAAATACATGGAGGCTAAAGAGCATCCTTCTAAAGAATGAATGGGTCAACCAGGAAATTAAAGAAGAATTAAAAAAATTCATGGAAACCAATGAAAATGAAAACACAACTGTTCAAAATCTTTGGGATACAGCAAAGGCAGTCCTGAGAGGAAATTATATAGCAATACAAGCCTTTCTTCAAGAAACAAGAAAGGTCTCAAATACACAACCTAACCTTACACCTAAAGGAGCTAGAGAAAGAACAGCAAATAAAGCCTAAACCCAGCAGGAGAAGAGAAATCATAAAGATCAGAGCAGAAATCAATGAACTAGAAACCAAAAGAACAGTAACACAGATCAACGAAACTAGGAGCTTGTTCTTTGAAAGAATGAACAAGATTGCTAAACCCCTGGCCAGACTGATCAAAAAGAAAAGAGAAATGACCCAAATCCACAAAATCATGAATGAAAGAGGAGAGATCACAACCAACACCAAGAAATACAAACAATTATAAGAACATATTATGAGCAACTCTATGCCAGCAAATTAGATAACCTGGAAGAAATGGGTGCATTCCTAGAGATGTATCAACTACCAAAATTGAACCAGGAAGAAATAGAAAACCTGAACAGACCTATAACCGCTAAGGAAATTGAAGCAGTCATCAAAAATCTCCCAACAAACAAAAGCCCAGGGCCAGATGGCTTCCCAGGGGAATTCTATCAGACATTTAAAGAAGAATTAATACCTCTTCTCCTGAAACTGTTCCAAAAAATAGAAATGGAAGGAAAACTTCCAAACTCATTTTATGAGGCCACCATTACCTTGATCCCCAAACCAGACAAAGACCCCATCAAAAAGGAGAATTACAGACCAATATCCTTGATGAACACGGATGCAAAAATTCTCACCAAAATACTAGCCAATAGGATCCAACAGTACATTAAAAGGATTATTCACCATGACCAAGTGGAGTTTATCCCTGGGCTGCAAGGTTGGTTCAACATCCGCAAATCAATCAACGTGATACAATACATTAACAAAAGAAAGAACAAGAGTCATGTGATCCTCTCAATAGATGCAGAAAAAGCATTTGACAAAGTACAGCATCCTTTCTTAATCAAAACTCTTCAGAGTATAGGGATAGAGGGTGCATACCTCAATATCATAAAAGCCATCAATGAAAAACCTACAGCAAATATCATTCTCAATGGGGAAAAGCTGAGAGCTTTTCCCCTAAGGTCAGGAACGCGGCAGGGATGTCCACTCTCACCACTGCTATTCCACATAGTATTAGAAGCCCTAGCCACAGCAATCAGACAAGAAAAAGAAATCAAAGGCATCCAAATCGGCAAAGAGGAAGTCAAACTCTCACTCTTTGCAGATGATATGATACTGTATGTGGAAAACTCAAAAGACTCCACCCCAAAACTGCTAGAACTCATACAGGAATTCAGTAAAGTAGCAGGCTATAAAATCAATGCACAGAAATCAGTGGCATTCCTATACACCAACAACAAGACAGAAGAGAGACAAATCAAGGAGTCGATCCCATTTACAATTGCACCCAAAACCATAAGATACCTAGGAATAAATTTAACCAAAGAGGCAAAGGATCTGTACTCAGAAAACTATAAAATACTCATGAAAGAAATTGAAGAAGACACAAAGAAATGGAAAAACGTTCTTCCAATCATGGATGGGAAGAACAAACATTGTGAAGATGTCAATGCTACCTAGAGCAACCTACACATTCAATGCAATCCCCATCAAATACCATCCACTTTTTTCAAAGAAATGAAACAAATAATCCTAAAATTTGTATGGAACCAGAAGAGACCCCGAATAGCCAGAGGAATGTTGAAAAAGAAAAGAAAACCTGGCAGCATCACAAGTCCGGACTTCCAGCTCTATTACAAAGCTGTCATCATCAAGACAGTATGGTACTGGCACAGAAACAGACACATCGATCAATGGAACAGAATCGAGAGCCCAGAAATGGACCCTCAACTCTATGGTCAACTAATCTTTGACAAAGCAGGAAAGAATGTCCAATGGAAAAAAGACAGTCTCTTCACCAATGGTGTTGGGAAAATTGGACAGCCACATGCAGAAGAATGAAACTGGACCATTTCCTTACACCACACACCAAAATAGACTCCAAATGGTTGAAAGACCTAAACGTGAGACAGGGGTCCATCAAAATCCTAAAGAAGAACACAGGCAGTAACCTCTTCGACCTCAGCCGCAGCAACTTCTTCCTAGAAACATCGCCAAAGGCAAGGGAAGCCAGGGCAAAAATGAACTATTGGGATTTCATCAAGATAAAAAGCTTTTGCACAGCAAAAGATACAGTCCACAAAACCAAAAGACAGCTGACAGAATGGGAGAAGATATTTGCAAATGACATATCAGATAAAGGGCTAGTATCCAAAATCTATAAAGAACTTATCAAACTCAACACCCAAAGAACAAATAATCCAATCAAGAAATGGGCAGATGACATGAACAGACATTTTTCCAAAGAAGACATCCAAATGGCCAACAGACACATGAAAAAGTGCTCAACATCGCTCGGCATCAGGGAAATCCAAATCAAAACTTCAATGAGATACCACCTCACACCAGTCAGAATGGCTGAAATTAACAAGTCAGGAAACGACAGATGTTGGCGGGGATGCGGAGAAAGGGGAACCCTCCTACACCGTTGGTGGGAATGCAAGCTGGTGCAACCCCTCTGGAAAACAGTATGGAGGTTCCTCAAACAGTTGAAAATAGAGCTACCATACGATCCAGCAATTGCACTACTGGGTATTTACCACAAAGATACAAATGTAGGGATCCGAAGGGGTACGTGCACCCCAATGTTTATAGCAGCAATGTCCACAATAGCCAAACTGTGGAAAGAGCCAAGATGTCCATCGACAGATGAATGGATAAAGAAGAAGTGGTATATATACACAATGGAATATTATGCAGCCATCAAAGGGAATGAGATCTTGCCATTTGCAACGACATGGATGGAACTGGAGGGTGTTATGCTGAGTGAAATAAGTCAATCAGAGAAAAACATGTATCATATGACCTCGCTGATATGAGGAATTTTTACCCTCAGGAAACAAACTGAGCATTGCTGGAGTGGTGGGGGTGTGGGAGGGATGGGGTGGCTGGGTGATAGACACTGGGGAGGGTATGTGCTATGGTGAGCAAGACTGTTGAATCACAGATCTGTACTTCTGAAACAAATAATGCAATATATGTTAAGAAAAAAAAGAAGAAGATAGCAGGAGGGGAAGAATGAAGGGGAGTAAGTCAGAGGGGGAGACGAACCATGAGAGACGATGGACTCTGAAAAACAAACTGAGGGGAGGGGGCTGGGGGGATGGGTTAGCCTGGTGATGGGTATTAAAGAGTGCCCGTTCTGCATGGAGCACTGGGTGTTATGCACAAACAATGACTCATGGAACACTACATCAAAAACTAATGATGTAATGTATGGTGATTAACATAACAATAAAAAATTTAAAAAAGAAGCCTTGGTAATTGATGTTTGGCAGAAGCAGAAAGAATTCCAAGTAACCAACTGGGAATTAACAGATGCAGAAGCCTAGCACATCAAGAATAAATATCCTAGAACACTGACTGTATGGCTTGATGATATTTTATACGTTGTCTAATATAATTCCAATTTTCTAAAACAACATTGTGATGAAAGTTCCTCTCATTATAGATTACAGAGGAAAAAGGAGAAACAATGGTATGGCAGGGTTCTGTTGTATGGTAACTCTGATGAGCAATTTCCATAAATATTTATGTATTTCTGTGATTGTGAGAAGAATCTAATTATGATTTTTTATCAGACAGTAATTTGATCTGGACTTAACAGTGCAACTTAAAAATGTTTCCCTACTGAAACCCTTATATTTTATTGTACCTGATTTGCCCTATTTTTAATTGGTCGTGGATGAAAAACCTTTCAACTAGGCAGACCTCATGTAAACATAATGAATTTGGATGAAATTGTGGCATCAAATATCAAAAGCATATTATTCATTCAATATATATTTATTAAATGTCTATCTTGTATAACTACCAACTCCCATATAATCTCTTGGAATAAAATTATTTGGGGGCTTATATTTGTATATCTTTAAACAAGTAATATTGGCCTCTGTAACTAACTTTTGTCTCACTAGTAAAGCATGTGAAAAAGATCTGTTTTCTTTAACTTGCAGTTTATGAAGAACAACTGAGACAATGCACTTAAAAGGCATTTTTAAAATTCTAAAATTCTGAATTCTAGCTGTAATTCATTCCCCTTATTGTATATTACTAGATCACTAAGAGCAGTGAATTCAGAGAGTTGTCTCTGTTTATATGCCTCCATGTGACAATAAACAACCGATCATTTATTAGGTCTGTAGCAAAAAGAGAAAAAATAATTAAGTGGATGATCTTTGGTTAGTTCACATAATTATTTAAAAAAAGACTTACTATATTTTATCCTCTCTGTGGTAAATGTGTGTGTCTTCTTTGTTTCTGAATTTCCTTGGGTCTAACCCAATGCTTGGCACCAAGTAAGTACCCAGTATGTTATTTTAAGTTTGTTAATATGTTAATAAACTCTTAGAAGCAATCCAAAGTGTTCCAGTAAAGGCTAAAAGTGGCTATAATAGCAGTCAAAGCTATTAGTATTCATAATAACTGCAGTCATGATTTTGTAATAGTCATTATTTTCATAGTATGTCAAAGTTGGTTCGTCTTAATACTTAAATTACAAAAAGTATTGGAATGCAGAAGAACAAATTGGTGTGATAAGTATGTAATGGAAGTTACCAAAAAGCTGAAGAAAGCTTAACAATAGAATGGCTGCCAGTTCATGCACCAGGAGAATGATATCCTACCCTCGATAAAGCAATGCAGAACTCCACCAGGATGAGACGAGATATAAAAAACCAAGATAAATCCACTGCTGAGAAGTGAATTCATATACACACCTGGAAAATAAAACACATTCTTCAATGGACAAGCTAATAATACATTGTAAAGGCACAGAGGCAGAATTTTGGAGAAAACTTAATATGATTTTTGCCCCTAAAAAGCCCAGTAAAATGAGGGGTGCCTGGGTGGCTTAGTCGGTTAAGCGTTCAACTCTTGATGTCGGGTCAGGTCATGATCTCAGGCTTGTGAGATTGAGCCCCGTGTCGGGCTCTGCACTGAGTGTGGAGACTGCTTAAGATTCTCTCTCTCCCTCTGCCCCCTTTCCTCCATCTCTCTCTTGTTCTCAAACAAAAAAACAAAAAAGCCCAGTAAAATGAAATTCTAAGATGTTCAAGGGATATGACAATGGAAGCTCTGAGTGTTCTAGGCTACCCAAACTTTATTTGTGAATCTGGTTACAGGAGCGTAGTGTTTCTGTGGGTTGTATATGTATAAATAAGTTAGTAAACTAAATTTTGTAATAGATCAATCTTTTGAAAATCTGAACTCTGTGTTTATCGTTTTTATGTCTTAAATATTAATTCTGAGGTTTCATTTTTCTAAATAATTTGATTTCCAGCTCTCTGGAGTAAAATGATGGCTTTTCAAATGGAAATATACTTCTACACATAAAAGCAAAATAATCACCATTAAATGTTCTACAAAATAACTTCTTACATTTTTATTACATTTATTATGTAGAAATAAGTCCAAATTCTCTAGCATGCCATCCAACATCCCCAGGTATATACATATGCCAAGTAGGTATTTCTAATTCATTTCCAGACATTTACTCCTGATTCCCTGTATTTTTCTGTCATCCATAACTGGCTCACAATGTAATAGCTTTAATCAAAAGCGTTCTGCTCTTCCCCAATGAAACCGAAAAAATTCAAACGACAACAGTAAACTGTCAGATACACAGCACAGGTTATGTGAATTTCTTGACATTTGACATTTTGATTTGTGGTCGCAACTGTGTTGGTTGCATGTTTCACACTCTGGTTTCATTTTGAGTCATAACCAGCCATGTTCAGAGGTAACCAAGTTGGAGTTAATGAGATATTAAGAAACTCCCCTTGAGGAAATTCTTTATGGGACAAAAAAAACAAAGTTGACAACCAGGGATCAATTGCTTTGTAATAGGAACCCGGTGAGATGAGATGTTTTGTGAAGGACAAAAGGGTTACATGCAAGAATCAGATGTACATGGTCTGAGGGATGTTGTGGTGGCAGAAATGATAGGAATTGGGCAATTACTGGACATGGTTATCAGATTTCTAAGTCTGAGTGACAGGGAAGATATTATTCTTAGTAAGGTAGATAAGAAAATGAGGAAGAAGAGAACATTTGGTGGAAATGTTGATCTTCTGTCTGGACTCCCAGGGAGAAATGGATACTAGAATTCTAGAAATGTAGAGATGGAGTTTGGGAAAGACAATGCAATTGTGCATTCCTAAATCAAAATGGTTAACCTTGTAAGGGAGTAGGAGTTAGGATCTAAAATCCTAAACAACAACAAAACAAGAATGATTTCTGGAGGACCCACATTATAAAACACTCCCATTAGTGTTAATAATTGAAAATGGAAGAAACCATACGTATCTTAAGAAAAATATTAAGGTTAATAATTTCAGCCTATTTCTACAAGATTATTAAGAACACAATATAATTAATTACCTCCATATGTATGAAGACTGAAATTTATCTGAGAAATATTAGTTACTGGTTTTTTTTTTTTTAAGATTTTATTTATTTATTTATTTGCCAGAGCAAGAGAGCACAAGCAGGGGGAACAGTAGAGGGAGAGGGAGAAGCAGGCTCCCCGCCAAGCAGGGAGCCCAATGCGGGGCTCGATCCCAAGACCCTGGGACCATGACCTGAGCCGAAGGCAGATGCTTAATGACTGAGCCACCCAGGTGCCCCTATTAGTTACTATTTAAGTGCCTTTTGCTCTTTTAAGCACTGGGGCTCTGGGATGGGTGAGGGAGATTGAAGCAACACATTATAAAGGTTAACGGTGAGAGCTTCAGTCTGGAAGTACACTGGATTGGCTCTGAGGCTCTGTTTCGCCCTTTCTGGCTGCTGGGGAGGGGGCCGAGACTGAGTCTCAGTTTTCTCATCTGCAAAGTGGAGATTGTTAATACTTCATAGAGAGGTAAATTAATAAGAAACAAATGTTGGGAACTCTCTAACATTCTTGGTAAGAATGAAAATAAATGGTTCTGTTCTTAGACCAAGGATTTGGGACATCTGTCCATCTGGGAAGGTTTCAAAAACTCTTTTCGGCTTTCCAAGAGATAGTGACCTATCTTGGTCTCCTTTTATATGTTGGCCTGTATACTTTGCAGGGGCTCTTTTCCTCCTTCTCTTCTGAATCGTTCCCGTTTGCAGCATAAATAGTATCTCATGCTTAAGTTTTTAAACTGCCTCAAGACTATTTTATCTAGACCATTTGACTTTAATGTTTTAACAACACAAAATAATGTAATTGGCGTACTCAACTTGTAATGAGAGTGTTCAGAAATATTTTAAAAACTCTCTCTGTCAAATAAATAAATAAAATCTTTAAAAAAAAAAAACCCAGCTTTATTGAGGTATAGCTTACATACCATAAAATTCGCCCAATGTGAGTGGGTAGCTTAATGATTTTAGTAATTTATAGTTGCACAATCAGTACCACAATCATGTTTTCAAACATTTCTATCACCTCCCAAAGTCTGCCAATTCCTTTTGCGGTTAAAGCCAGTTCCTACACCCAGCCTCGGCATCCACCAATCTGTCTTGTCTCTATCAGTTTGCCTCTTAACATTTTATATACATGAGATCATACAATATGTAGACTATTGCACGGGCTTCATTCACTGTTTTGGGGATTCATCCACCCCGTGACTTGTAACAGTATCTCTCTTCTTTTTTAGTGCTGCACAGACTTCATTGAATGGATACAGTATATATATTTTTTGTTTACTCACATACCAGTTGATGGACATGTGGATAATTTTCACTCTGGGGTTAGATGAACAATGCTTCTATATACATGTCTTTGTGTGAATATACATTTTCATTTCCTTGATAGATTCCTAGGAGAGGAATTGCTGGGTCAGTTGGTAAATTATGTTTAACTTTATAAGAAACTGCCAAATTATTTTCCAAAGTGGCTATGTTCAATTCCTGTCAGTAATGTAATAGGACTCAGTTTCCCATATCCTCAGCAGCAGGGTATTTTCTGTCTTTTTAATTATAGCCATTCTAATAGATGAGAAGTTATTAGTGATTCTTGTACATTTCATTGTGATTTGATTTTGCATTTTCCTAATTACTAATGAGATTCAACATCTTATGTTCTTATATTGTTATTAGCAATTCGCATATCTTCTTTTTCTTTTCTTTTTGTGGAGACAGTCTATTTAAATCTTTGACCATGTTTTGTTTGAGCTCTTTGTCTTATAATCGAGTGGTAAGTAAACACATTTTTAAATAGTAAAGTCTAAAAATACTTGCATTCTACTGAGCCACCACTCAAGGAGAAGAATGAAAACAGAGTTACGTGGAACATTTTAACAAAATTAAATTAGAAAAGGATTGTGAGCGAGACAAATCATGAGAGACTCTGGACTCCTGGAAACAAACTGAGGGTTTCAGAAGGGAGGGGGGCAGTGGTGGGATGGGGTGGCTGGGTGAGGGGTACTGGGGGTTCTATGTAACTAATAAATTGTTGGACACCACATCAAAAACTAATGATGTACCATATGTGGGCTAACCGAACATAATAAAAAAAAAGAAAAAGAAAAGGATTGTATTTCCTAGCTACAGGATGCATGGGGGAATTCTGGTTGAGAGCTACTTAGTATTGAACCTCACCTTCCTTACGGTGTGGCATCCTTCTGCAGGCTTGCAAGTTGGCGGGTACATCTCTAGGCATCACATCCATATTAATGACAGAAATAAAGGAGAAAGATACAAGACAAAAGGCCCGTAATGCCCTGATTTGGTTTGTTTTTATTTAGACGCACTACTTAGTACGCTTCTGCTTATATCTTATTGGGCAGCATTGGATCAAATGACTATCCCAAAAGACTACCAAACTGAGATGGGATGGGGAGTGATGTCTAAAAGATATAGATAGAAATAGACAATTAAATAGAAAATTTAATAAACATTAGTTAGGAAATGGAATTAGCTAATTATTCAAGAATTTTATACTATTAAAATGACATCTAAAAGATTACTTAATGAATGTGAAAATATAGTAAGTGAAGATATGACATAGCAAATAGTGTATAAAAAGACCATGTTTTTGTTTAGAAAAATCCTACCTTTTGAGGTTTAAAAGCAAATGTATCAAAATATTAATGAAATTTATACTTTTATAGGGAAACTAAGTAGAATGGTAATTTTCCCCCTAATTTTGTTAATTTTCAATTTTTTTCTGATGAATTTGAAAACTAAAATTTGTCAGAAAAAAATATTGCAATATTTCAACCAAGTAAACTTTAAAAAGTGACAGACCTAACATTGACAGAGTAGAGTTTTCCCTATGGTGCCATCATAGGTATTAAAAAGAACAAGATGGAGAAAAGTTTCGTATTTGTATCTTGGCATACTTGAGTGGACATGCTGTGGTTAGTAATAAAATGCATGAAGACATGGGGAATCTATGTAAGAGGAAGGAAAACCAGGTACCAGGAACTAAGATTAAGAACAGAAAAGAAAATGAGAGAAAAAGCCATGTGTGCCCATCTTTACTGCTTCAGTGGGTTATTCTTGTCTCTTAGACAACCTCAATCATGAAGTTATTATTCTTGTTATTAGTCTCTTAGATTTTCACTTCTTCCAAAAAAATCACACATTCACAGGGAATAACTAGTCAATTAAAGAATATATATTCAGTTGGGTTCCAATTTCTATTGACATCCATCATTAAACGGTTTGGGACATAGAAAGAAGAAGTACAAATTTGGGATGGGTATCACCTAGGTAGGACACAGTGGGACTGGTGGTAGGAGAATGCCAAAAAGGTGTAAGGTCATCTACGATCTGTGAATTATTTATTTAGACTTCTGTCAATTAGACACCTCTTCATCTTTCTATTATAGCAAATAACCTAGCATCTGGCACATATTAAGCACTGTGAATATTTACTGAGTGAGTCAACAAATGAATTAATGAACGTGACAATTCCCCTCTAGGAGATGAGGCAGAATCCTGAGACACATGGTTAGGTACAGGACACCAAACCAGGGGATCAGCTATAAGGCACAAGGTCGGCTCTGGAGTAGCAGTTCCTGCACTCTGATGTCAGGTCACCCATCACAGCTCCTACAATGTTTCCTCACCCTCCATTTTTTCTCCCTGCCCAGGATCGGTCTTGGATCTAAAAAGAAGTGTAGGGTTGAGCATTCATGAGCATCAGCTGGTGCATAGCGAGCATTTAAAAGCCAGAACTGGACAGATTCTGGTATTTGTCTTCAACTTGCTTTGAAGTAAATAAATATTTAAGATAAATTTAATACAATTTCAACCCCTGAAGCAAGTTTTTTCTCTCAATGTTCTTTTGATTAAGTTATGTTATAGGCTTCTGTATAGGCTTTGTTATATGTACTTGCTGGGGTGAACTATACCCTTCAACATATGAAGACACAAAGTGGCTCTTTATCAAGAAAAACGAATGACAAGAAATAATAATGGCAAAGGACTACCGGATATTGTTGAATATATTTTTCCAAAGAGATTTGTTAAAAGATTGAAGAAAACAGAAACCCTTGAGAACAAGGATGGTTAATCTTCCCTGAAGGCCATACTCTAAATGCTAACTCTTTAGACCAGACCCTGAACTCTAAACAATTTTGTCCTCCTTTCTAAGACAACGTTCCAAGACATGAGTACTCATACTTTTACTTACGAGTCAGAAACATTTGGGCATAAGCCTTTCAACTACATTCTTTATTTTATGGCCACAAAATTTAATTTGTAAGCAGATGTCATTACAGGGGGCGGTGAGACAGATTTTACCTAGGACCTAGTTGGCATGTACTCTACCCACTCAATAACATAGACTCAACTAGGTATTAAATTAAGGCCTATTTTGTCTGGTAGGGCAAACTTAAGAGAAATATAATTTATCTCATAAACTTGACTCTAAACTGCTTATTGTATTTTAAATGAATTTTATCTTTCACTTTATTTTTAGATAGACTTTCACAAATCTATACGTTAATAAGGGATTCACTAATTATTTCATCTGTATATTACACAAACATGTCTTAGAATCTATTTGCTAAAGAATTTTTTTGGTAGCCCTTATTCGTGCCCTTCCTTTTGCATACATTTAAAATTTTGTGTTGCATAAGCCCTTTGAGTCTCATCAATTTTCTTTTTTTAGTTATATTTGCTAGCCTTCAGGCTGCTTTTCTCACTCTTGTTAGAGAGAGAGAGATAAACAGATATACAGTATATGGATAGATCAGTTTCACAAAATTGAAAGGTATTTAATTGCAGATACGCATCAGTCAACTTATATGGATACCTACTTCTCATTCTAACTACAATTGGTAGCAAGTAGAAGATAATAGTAAACAGAGCACTAGACCCCGATGGGAGGACTAGAATTCAAGTTCAGAAATTTTCATGACACTTTCCTTGGTTGCCACAGGAAAAAGCTAAGTATAAGCAGAATGAAATAGAAATTAAAATGGGAGATATTTTAATGGGGCAGTCAGAGAGCTAGCAACACAACTCATAGAGCCAAGGATCACAGTATTTTGAAGAATGCTGAGGAAAAGGAAGACCGTTGAAAGACCAGTGGCCAGGTTCAGGCTCCTGGCCCTATTAGGAAGTTTCTGGTTGCCTTTGAATTCATTTTAAATTGAGTGGAGACAACAAACGTTTGATTGAGAGTTTAAAGAGTAGTTGGGGTGATCGGAAAATGAGATCAGGTGCGTGTCAGTTGTGAGAAAAGGACTTAGAACAATGCTCTGAGGGGACAGAAAGTCAAAGGGTTTTTGAGTTTTGTTTTGTTTTGTTTTTTGTTGATGAGAAGGTACCTAAGATTAGTAGGCAAAGGGTCAGGTGTTGTAGAGACTGAGAGATCAAAGAGTAGAAAGAAAAGGAGGATTAAGGCCAAGAGAAGGAGAAGTTTGCAGACTATGGAATCAAGAGTGAAAGTGTACACTTGAAGAGGGAAGAAGCTTCCTTGTCAAGGAGGCAGGAAGCAAGCAACAGTGGGGGAGCAAACGTGCATGGCTTAAAGTGGGAGGGGAAAGGAATGTATGAAATAAAATGATTGTGTCATTAAAATAGTATTCTCACTAAAGGGTTGATGGTAGTGGAAAATGGTTTGGTAGAAAAAGGAACAAAATGTGTGCACAACAGAATATGATCTATATCAATTTGATAGAAAGAAAGAAACACAGAGAGAGGGAGGCATAGAGGAAGGAAAGAAGAAGGGACCTGGGAGGGAGGAACAAAGATTGGAAGAGAGCTTGCACTTCATGCACAAAAGGCTGGAAGGAGACAATGGGAAAATAGTCAAATTATCTCAGCTACCAGGGACGCTTGTGAACACACTTGATTCTGAAGTGACAATGGCTGGGAGCCCTTGCGTGGCTCAGTCAGTTAAGCGTCCAACTCTTGATTTCGGCTCAGGTCGTGATCTCAGGGTCTTGAGATCAGCCCCATGTTGGACTCCATGCTGAGCGATGGAGCCTGCTTGAGATTCTCTTCGCCCCTTCCCATCTTTCTTTTCTTTCTTTCTTTCTTTCTTTCTTTCTTTCTTTCTTTCTTTCTTTCTTTCTTTCTTTCTTTCTTTCTTTCTTTCTTTCTTTCTTTCTTTCTTTCTTTCTTTCTTTCTTTCTTTCTTTCTTTCTTTCTTTCTTTCTTTCTTTCTTTCTTTCTTTCTTTCTTTTTTTCTTTTCTTTCTTTTTTTCTTTTCCCAGCAGTTCACCCTTTATGCATGTTAGGTCTGGGTCACTTAGAGCTGGTATACTAGGTGACAGCCTTGGCACCCTCTGATACAGCATGCTTGGCCAGCTCCTCAGGCAGTGGCTGATGCACAGCCATCTGGAATTTCCGGATGCTGGTGGGGTTGGGCCTGAGTACTGGGCCAGCCCACAGCCTCGCCAGCCAGACGCTCAATAGGAAGGAGTCACAGAGGCCAAATTCAGAGAGAAATGAATTTTTGAAGGGGTTGAAAAATCCTAACGTGAAAACAGAGGCAACTCTATAAATCTCACATGCCACAGGAATCTGAGACTCATAAAAAAAACTGGATGGCTTAATTTCTGCTTAGGTACAGTGGAATTTGATGAACTCCAAGGTCTTTAGTCTTCAAATTCCCTCTTTTATTACTGTCCAAATATTCAGAATTTCAACATTTAAAACCAATTTCTCTTGTTCAAATATTTTCCATTAAAAATTAGCAGAACTTCTAGGTAACATTGGTGGATCAAACAGACAGATATGTTTTTACCCACAGGAACAGAAAGACCAAAAGCGGAGGTGACAGCAACAAAATTCTAGAAGCTAGGAAGTAATCAATTCCATAAGCCACAGAAAGCACCAAGCTAAGCTGGTAGTGGCTCAAGCCACAAGCAAGTTCATTTGTGCTGCAAACATCTCAAAAAAGTACAGGAATTGGATATATCCAGTCACTCCACAACTGAGGTTCATGTGAGGCTGGAACCAGAGGATTATAGTGGTCTAAATAAGAGAAATTGAGATTTCTGTCTCTGAGAGTCCAAGCTATGTATATAGAAAGACTTAGGAGTAAAGATAAGTCACCTAAGGAAGTTTCTGCATACTGGATTTCCAAATAAGTTGTGACTTCTGACAAGATTCAGAAAAACAGTCGCTTTAGATCTTTGGAAGTTCGCATGCATGCCCATTACACATGCAAACCCAGCACTTTCCCCAGCCTTCCCCAAATGAAGGTTTATATATTGGCAATCTTTCATCATAAAATAGGAGCTAAAGTTTTTAGCTTGAGTCATCCCTCAAAATAGGCAGCTGCTCTCTTCTACCAGCTGATATTTCATATTAAATTGTCCCCCAGATATTTCATCAAAATGGCTTGCAGCGTACACCCTACATTTACCTCATGTCCCTTTTGTGGCTCATTGTCAGTCTGCACAATGGGGCAGTCTGGGCGGCAGCTGCAAATTTTCTGGTTTTCAGTACACAGAGCATATTTGTCAGCAATTACGTCTCAGTCTCTCTTTCTGCACTTGTATTCTCATACAGAGTAGCGATGGCAAATTAATTATTACAATGATCTGGACTCTGCACCCCCTTTCCTATAATGCACACTGAAGCCCTTCCAGCTCATGGATAATTCTACCCACCAAGAAGCAGAGATGAAGGAGCTACAGCCTCCAGGTTTTAAAATTCTTCGTGGCTCCTAAAATATTTTTCCTAAAGATAGAATTATTTCATCTTTAATTCCTAGATAAATTTGCTATACATATTTATTGCCCTTGAACAGTGCTTTTCAAATTTTTCAACAGTATGCTTTTAATGGAAGAAGAAAGGTACAACCCATCCTTGGAAAGCTGGGGACACAGCATAAGATCATGGAAAGTTTTGTTAATCCTAAATTTTAATTTATTAAAGATATACTGGTTTTATGTTTCAATAAGAAGATAATTTTTTTATATCATCATAACTGTCTAGGGGGAAACCATGTTGCAAAAGCTTGTGTGATGTTTATGCTGTGAATTTGAGGATACCTTGGCACATCATCTCATTCCTGGGCTCTGTGCATTTTGGTTTGAAAAGCAAGAAGAAAGATTCCTAACAAGCAACCATGACTTCAGTTGCCTCTGATCCCATTCAAGTGTCTTTCTTTTTACTTTTATCCCCTTGAGAAGTTAGTTTTTTCTGAATTTGGTGGATATTGAAGACTTTCTTATAAATCCTTGATGGCTATAGTTTTATGCTCCAATGACCTTTTAAATTTCAGAATTCCAAAGAAACTATTTTAAGTATGTAAATAGATATTTACCACAGTTCTTAGGTCTGTAGGCTTGAAAGTCAGATGATCTGGGTTTGAAAACTGGCTCCTTTATTTTTTTGACAAATGAATTTGACTTTCTTAACTGCTCTATTCCTTAGCTTTCTCACCTATAAAATAGAGGTGAATGTAATACCTACCTTTTAGGGTTATTGTGAAAATTACATGAAATACTATAAGTGAAATGTTTAGAATAGTGCCTGGAAATAGCACAAATTATCAATATTATCAGCTGCCTTTCTTAGATAAGACAATTGAGTCCAGAAGGAGAGAAGTTCTAACTGCAATGAAGGTTTTAGTAATTTCCAAAATTATAACCATACATATCTAGAATTCTCCCATTAAGAAATAGTGACTATTAAAAAAAAAAAAACAGTGACTATTTCTCTCCAGATGGCCACCGATTCTGCAAAATGTTGGCATATCTTTCTATGCAGCCATTCTCAATAAGAAGCCAAAATAATAGGCTATTGTGGTCATCTTGATAATGAACTCCCAGAGAGAACACAACATATATAATGCATATATTTATTCATTCATTTGTTCCTTCACTCATTCCAGGCACATACACTGAGTACCTGCAGTGGATTGTTCACATAAATTGAATGTTGATGAAAGTTCACACTTCCGTCCATTTTACTACAAGCAATTTGGTAATCCCTAGTCTGGGGTTAGGGTTTCGGTTTCTGCCTTTGGATACATTTATAAAAGCTAATGGTGCCAATCGCAACACCATCCTGAATGGTTTGTGTCCTGCTTTGCTAGCTTAGCTGGACCTTTTCTACTGCTGGAAAATTTTTCTCCAAGAGTCTGTTGCATCATGTAAAACAACTTCTCTAAACTTGCCTTTTTTCCCCAAACCCCTCAAATTCCACCATTAGGCCTCTACTTGCCAGTGGCCTACAGAGATGTTAAGAAATTCTGGGTTATTTATAACTGTCTCTTTCCCATCCTTCACGAAACTGGGTTTCTGTGAATTCATTTCTCCCCTTCTTCTTTCTCTCAGAGAAGCATATATCCCTCTTGGCAATGGCTAATTCTTTCCCCTAAGTTCTTGATTCTGTTCAAGTTCTGTGCTTTATCAATTTCTATTTTTCTCTCCTTTCTCACCTGGCTCCTTTCCTGGCAGAATCAAAGCAGCATCTTTCCAGCACTGGTCACTAACCCCCACCGTAACTAGTGTGTCAACAGGAATTCCCGCTTCTAACATAATCATGTGTTTTCCACCAAAAGATCTAACATCTGCAAGTAAAAGAAATCAGAATGATTTTCCAGAGTTAGCTCAGAATTTCACTGCACATTACAGGTAAATAATTTAACCTATTTACTCATAATTAGATTTAGGTTGCATGTAGATTTAGTACATTATGAGTAAAATAAAATGGGTGGCAAAATAATCTCAAAAAATCACACAATATTTTAAGAAAGGTAGATATGGAAAATCAGGACGACCTTATAAAGAAGTTTTCATGTCAATGTATTTACTGCGTAACTTTTTTGGGATTTGCACGTGCTGGACACTTATGTAAAGAAACCATCTCTGTCCTTTAAGAGTTTACATTCAAAAGATGTTACCCGCTCCTCCACAGACCAATGAACCATCATGGAGGATGTACATCAAATGTGGTTGTATTATAAGCTTATGTTATAATCTTCCAATATTTTAGGCAGGAAAAGAACAGGTATTAGATTCTCCCAACACTTCAGGCCAGAAAAAAAAAGAAAAAGACTGTTGTAGAGATGCTGAAGTTACCTGCTTCTAAATATTTAGGTAATGAAACCTCGAGGGGATGCTAGATGACTCATTAAGATTTATTTGTTTCACTTAAGTTGTGATGATTCGATTTCTGAGTCTCTGAACAGCAACTACAGATCCATATTTCTCTCTTTCTATTTCATTACTCACTGATAATTTTATTTTCTGCTGCTTCGGAATTCATCTCATAAAATGCTGTAGGTCCTCACCCTGTGTTGTGTTCCTGTTACCTGATCCTTTGTGATATAGAAAAATAAAGGTTCATAGGAAAAAATAATCTGCTCTTTAAGACTGTTTAAAATCAACTGACATTTAAGAATGAAGCAAAGAGAACCAATGACCATGTTTTAAGAAAACTGTATCCAGAAAAATTTGCTCTTATATGACAAAATTCTTTATAATACAAAGGTATAGAAAATAACTTGCTTTCTAAAATGTTTATTTACAATAAAGAAATTTGAAATTCAGCTAAAAGCAAGTTTTATATTTAAAAAACATTTTTGGGGGGCATCTGGGTGGCTCAGTCTGTTGAGCATCCGACTCTTGGTTTTGGCCCATGTCATTTTCTCAGGGTCCTGAGATCCAGCTCTGCGCTTAGCAGGGAGTCTGCTAGAGATTCTCTCTCTCCCTTTCCCTCTGCCCCTCCCCTCCCTTTCTAAAATAAATAAATAAATCTTTAAAAAACTTTTTTGTGTATATATAATAATCTAACAGCTGTTTTTCCATACCCAAGTATGAAGTCACCAAAGCTGACCTGGCTCTGGGTCCGGGCAGCATGGGGCACCCTAACCGCCACTGTAGACCTCTCCTACTGATAGTCAAGGCACTGGAAACAGTAGCTTGCATCTACAGTGCCTTCTCGAACAAAGCACTCCTTAATCCACTGTAGTTTGACTTCTGACCAAAAACATTTACAGAAGCTTTTCTCTAAAACCAAGAATTGCTTCCATGTTGCCAAATCCAATACGCACTGTTTTGTTTTAATTTTATTTGACTCTCAGCGTCATTGACACCCTTCTCCGCTTCTGTCTTTTGAAACTCTCTCTCAGCTTTTGAGGTCCCGTTCTCCTGTTTTTTTTCTCTTATGTTACTGTTCTTGCTGCTGTTGTGGCTCCTTCTTGGTCACCTCTTTGACTCCTTTCTTTGACTTGGTGCTCAGAATGTCTGGACTCCGGAACAAACAGTCTTACATGTGACTTGGGATTTCAGCTGGGAATAAAGGAATGAACAAGTAAACAAATGAATAAATCATCCATTCATTGTTTTGATTTCAGAGCACCAAGGAAGACCCTCTCTACCTACAAAATGACTCTCCTCCCCAACCTACTAAATGATGCCTGAAATATACTTTGTGGGAAACAAAGCTTTACAGGCTGATTTCATACATAAAAAGAGCTTGGAGTCAGAAGGTTTGCTCACAGCTCTAGCACATACTAGAGTGTGACCCTGGTCAGTTCACTTAGCCTCCTTAAGTTTGTTTTGTCACTATTGTTAGTAATAATAACAGTAATGATTTACAGAGTTATGATAATCAATTATAATATCGTAATATATAAAAAACACATTTAACTTATAATGCCCAATATTTGTTTAAGGGTATAATTGTTCCTGGGTAGGTAATACATCGAGCACAATTCTTTCTAAAATACAAATAAAGTTTCTGTCTGCCAAGGCCCTGGAACTCAAAGAAGGACAAGACACAATCAGTCAATTGCCATCCAATGCAGGTAAACTGCAGATACTGTAGAACTATTCTGGGTCATTATCTGGGTCTCCCCTGTCTCTTCCTCATTTGATTTCACTCTTTCTCCAACACAGAGTCCTAGGGCCTCTGTTACTCGGTCCTGACATATTCCCAGCTTCATCCAACACTCCTCTGAATCCCAGAACTGCCTTCATGAGCGTTCTCTGCCTTGTCCTTGGTTTCTCAGATGAGAATTATTTCTGACCATGTTTTTCATGTCCATGCACATCAACTCTGATAAGGGTAGAACTGAAGAATAAGGAGGAGGCAATCAAACAGCTGAAATGGAAGGGAAGCCCAAATGATATGGCACGTGCCAGAAGCATAGAATTTACTATGTGCAGAGGAAATAGAGTCATGCATGAATGATGATGTTGCAGAAATATGAACAAGGTCAGGGCTCAGAGTTAGGTTCATGTTTACATTTTGAGCCTTCTTTTCTGTCTTCCTATGGAGGAGCCCAACTCTTGTCTTTTGAATTTTGAAACATAAAAGGGAGTTTTAATAGATTCTGAAATGTAGGATCAGCCGAGAGTTTGGAAGAGAATTTGCCAGGTGGGAAGGAAGTCATGCAGAGCAGAAAGAGAAGGAGCGCTGAAGATAAACTCTCCCTGCCTTAGAATTTAGCTTAAGGTCAGCTCTACTTTAAAGACTTTCTTTAATCTCTCTAATCACTTATATACATGTCTCTGCACTAAATTATTTTTAGGAGAAGTGAAGCATCATCTTAGCTCTTTCAGATGGATGTTATCACATGGAAACTACTATTAAGGATATTTTGGTGCCCAATTTGTGGGCATAAAACTTCCATGGAACTTTTAAATAATTTCTTGACTAATTACATAGCTTTGATTCTGTCCTCATCAAATATGGGAATCCCTTCAGGGTACCTAATACAATTATAAAAGGTATCTGTTAATAAATGACTAACATAAGATGATAGTATAATTTTTAATGAGGGATTAGGCCATGTAGAAACTTTATCATTAGAAAGGATACGTACCAAAAATCAATGCTTAACTGTTCTAAGGAAATATAGCCTGAAGACCCTGATGGAGCAAAAAAATGTGACTAATTTTTCCTTAGAACAATTTAAGTTAAAAAAAAGTTACTCAACATGTAAAGCATGCCAAACGATTTACCCACGTATAATGGAATTTATATCCACAATTCAACAAACTTAAAAAATAAAATCTTTTTTCAATGTTTTTGAAGTAGGTAAGGTGCCTTATCACTCTGTCACCAAATGTAACCGCTGTCCTGAATTTGTTTTTCACTCATTTGCATTTAGTATTTAAATATGTATCCATGGCAATACATGGTATTATTTCCCTGTTTATAAACTGTATATAAATGTTTTATATTGTGTGTATTTTTTAAGATTTTATTTATTGATTGATTTTTGTGAGAGAGAGAGTGAGTGAGCCAGTGCACAAGTAGGGGGGAGGAGCAGAGGGAGAAGCAGACTCCCTACTCAGCAAGGAGCCTGATGCAGAACTCGATGTGGGACTCAATGTGGGACTCGATGCAGGATTTGATCCCAGGACCCTGGAATCATGACCTGAGCTGAAGACAGATGCTTAACTGATTGAGCCACCCGACTGAGCCCATATACTGTGTGTATTTTGACAATATTTTTTCATGCAACATTATGTGGGAGACATTGGTGCATGTAGACACATGTGGTTCTAGTTCATTTCTGTTCTCTATTGTATAGCTCAACTGTATGTATATGTGCACTTATTCATTCATGAATTGAATGTTAAAAGATTGAATGTTATTCATTGAATGTTAAAAGACATTCAAGAAACCATACAAATCAAGGATAGTAAATACACAGCCCTCATTCTAGGAATGAAGTCTGTCAGAAGCATGAACACTTGAACAAACAGAGGGTGGGAGGGAGGAGTAACAGGAGGACTGAGGGAGATCAGGCCCAGGTCGGCGTGGTGACCTCCCCCCACCCCCGGCGCTTCAGGAGGTGGAGGAGGGACCTTGCCTGCTAGCACCACATTGGAAGGGATCTCCTGATCCAGAGCTCCCACTTCTATCTACCAGGAGCTGGGGGAAGAGCTAGACGGGAGACGTGGGGGTCAGAGTTGAATAGTCAGGAAGACCCAGTTCCTGAGGAAAGGAGTATTTATAATGCACTGTTTTAGGTGCTGGGGATAAAGCACCTAGCTCTTATAAACCTTACATTCTATTTGGAAGAGTTAGTAACAAATAAAATAAATAAGGAAATACATGGTATCTTAGCCAGTGGTAGCAATATAAAGAAAAATAAAGCCAGAGAGGGGAAAGAAATGGCAGGGAAATGGAATGCCATTTTAAATAGGAACACAAGTGGTTCACTTAGATGGGGACAGCTGAGTAAAGACCTGAAGAAGGGGAGGAAGAAGTTATGTACAACTTTATAGGAAGAATGTTATGGGCAGAAGCAGCAGAAATCATAAAGTCCTGAGGCAGGAACATAGCAGGTGTCTTCAAATAGCAGTAAAAAGGCTTGGTGGCTGGACGAATATTGGGACAATAATTGGTAGCTAGTTCATTTATCTCTGCTTTAATCTTTGTTATTTCCTTCCTTGCTCTTTATTTAGTTTCTTAATATGGAAGTTTAGGTTATCATTTTATTTCTATAAATTTCTATAAATTTCCCTCTAGCATTGCATTTACTACATCCCATAAGTTTTGGTATATTGTTTTCTTGTTTTCATTCAGCTCAAAGAATTTACTAATTTCTTTTGTGATTTCTGTTTCACCCATTGTTATGCAGAAGCCTATTGCTTAATTTCCACTTATCTAACTTTCCTGGATTTCATTCTCTTACTGATTTGTTCGTACTTGTATTTCCTTATGAACAGAAAATATATTTTGTTTGATTCCAATCTTTATAGATTTATTGAAACTTTTTAAATTATTATGTTCAGTTAGCCAACATACATTACATCATTAGTTTTTGATGTAGTGTTCCATGATTCATTAGTTGAGTATAACACCCAGTGCTCATCACAGCACGTGCCCTCCTTAATGCCCATCACCCGGTTATGCCACCCTCCCATCCCCTTCTTTCTATAACCCTCAGTTTGTTTCCCAGAGTCCAGAGTCTCTCATGGTTTGTCTCCCTCTCTGATTTCTTTTTAAGTGAGCCACCATACAGTCTATCCTGGAGGATAGTCCATGTGTTCTTAAGAAGAATGTGTATTCTCCTGTGGTTGAGAGGAATATTCTGTGAGTATCTGTTAGGTATCCTTGGTTTATTTTTTTATCTTTCTTTTTTAAAGATTTTATATGTGTTTATTTGAGAGAGAGAGTGAGAGAGAGCACAAGCAGGGGTGAGGGACACAGGGAGAGGGAGAAGCAAGCTCCCCACTTAGCAGGGAAGCCCAATGTGGAGCTTGATCCCAGGACCCAAAGATCATGACCTTAGCCCAAGGCAGATATTTAACTAACTGAGCCACCCAGGCTCCACGGTCTCATTGGTTTATAGTATCATTCAAATCCTCTATTTTGTGGTTGATCTCCTACCCAGATGTTCAGTTCATTATCAAAAGTAGGGTATTGAATTTTCCAACTATTTTGTCATGTTACCTATTTCTTACTTAATTCTGCCAGTTTTTGCTTGATGCCGTCTCTTCCTTTCCATTAGAGACTTTAATCCATTTAATTTAATTACTGATATGAGAATTTGTCTTGTATTCTAGTATTTTGCTAGCTTCTATATCTCTTAATTTCTTTAAATCCCTGGAACCAGTAAGTCTCCCAGCCTTTACAGAGGGGTTCTGCATGTTTGTGTTGGGGCATGTCTTTATTATGCTGACAGGCAACTTACCCTCTGCCACAGCCTCCAATTCCTGTTTGTACAGAGCCTCAAAGAGGTTAGGTTTTTTCTGAGTCTGTGCACAGCCCTGCATATGCATGTGACCTATAAATGCCCAGGAATATTTGGAGATTTTCAAAACCCTCCACAAATATTTCATTTCTTTCCAACTTTTCATTTTAAGTTTTTTGGCCACTTTTTTGTTTGTCCGAACTTTTGTGACCATCTCAGACTGCTGTAATATTAAACAATTGCTAGTGATTGTTTTGGAAAATGCTCAAAGTGGGAAAGGCTGTCCACACTGGCTGAGTCTGAGTCAGGCCAAATAAAAACAAGTTCAACCAGTGGGTGTTTCTTAGGAACTGCCAGACAGGTCCACTATTGGTGTGTCTTCAGGGATGGGACTTGAAAAGAGCTTCAAACCTGTTTTGTTTACTCCAGTGGCTGCTAAGCTGTTGATTTTTACAGTTACTGCAATTTCTAAAAAGAAATATGATAATTTTAATTGTGAAATGTGACTATTGTATTTGTTTTGAAAGGCTTCATAATACCACCCCAGGTTCATGATTTACCTACAAAATTTCAGTCCAACTTTTGCTACAAACCTCACTGGAGAATATCAAGTATATATATATGTTTTGTTTTGTCTGAAATTTATTATCTATTCATATACATGAACAGATGGTGTCAAGGAATAAAAACCACCTTCCCCTTCCCCGGCTCTCTCAAGCGCACCTTTCCAATTATAAAGGTTCTTTATATATTTTTGCCCAGAAAAGAGAACAATATCCAGTTAACCCCCCTGTAGGTTTTCAGGGCTATTGCAGAACTGTGGGATGGAACTGGATGAGATCTAGTTAAAAAGCCAGAAAGTTCCCTGTTCTAACCAAGATTTAGCCACTTTTAAAATAAATCCTCCTCAGACTGTTGCAAACTTCTGGTTACTTTTCAAAGTTCTGAAAGTTGATTTTTGACAATCTTTACTAATACTCTCATTGTTTTTATGAAGAAACAGATTTTCAGAGGTCCTTAATTTGCCATTCTGGAAGTCAAAATCCTTTCTTTGCCCATTAAAAAAATTTTTTTGCTTCCTTATTTTTGAGTTGTAAGTGGTCTTCCCATGTTCTGACACAAGCCCAGTGTCTGATGCATGCATTTCATACATTTTGTTCCAGTCTGCATTTTGTTTTCTATTTTACTAATGGTATTCTTCAAAGAACAAAAATTTTAATATTGATGTCATCCAAGTTATTTTTGCTTAGTTTTCTTTTCTGATTCTGGCTTTTTTTTTTCTTTTTTCTTTTCTTTTCTTTTTTTTTGTTCTATCTAAGAAAACTTTGGCTACTCCAAGTTTGCAAGGATTTTCTCATGTTCCCTTTTTGAAATTGTTTTGTTTTTGATTTTACACTTAAGCCCATAACTTAGTTCACATTAATCTTTGTGCATGGTATGAAGTAAGGACTGGTTTCATCTTCTCTATATGGATAACTCTTTTTTTTTTTTTTGTAAAACAAGAAAAAAATGACCTCTGAAATATATGCAGAATCTCTACAAATTAGAGGAAATTTCTGCTTCTTTCATATCATTACATTGATTAAATAGATTCTTTCCCTGCTTAATCACTTTTATTTCACCCTGGAGAGTGCTATATTCGATATGGCAAATGTCCTTTATCTCTTTGATCACCTCATAGCCTCCTGTTATCTCTGAGTTGGCTGTCATAACTTTTTTGGAGATTACAAGATTGACCGTGTTCACTTTTGTAGAACTTTATAATAAAATTCTGTGAGCAATGGTTATAATTCATAATATATAACTATGATCTTATTGTCTTAATTGTGTGTTTAGAACCTACTAGCATAAAAAACTTTGGGTTCTACCTGATGTCAGCCCAGCCCCAATTTAGATGATTACATTATAAGTGCCCTCCACTCATCAAAATGTGTAAATGTCAAAAATGAAAAACAGCATATATGGAAGTGGATAGTACTTTTATTTCTCTCTACCTAACACTCCCCTTCCCTAGCCCATAGAAAAAAGGAAGAAAACAAACATTCCACTCTTTCTGAATTTCTGTCAGGTCAACCTGAATTATACAGGACTAAAATGCCTGCTTGCGTATCATGGTTGGCCACACTCCTCAAGCTCCTTAACATCTATCGTAGTTAACAATGCACACTTCCCTGACTCTCATCTCCCTTCCAGGCTGTGCAAAATATGTCTAATTTCAAAAACCTATTTCTGATTCTGACAAAGCATAAAACTAAACTAATAATATGTGAAAGAAATTCTGCTGGTCAGATATACGAAGAAAAACTTCGTTAGGTCTAATACATTTGAGATAAAGTGACTTGGCAAATAAAAAATATATGTGGTATAAACTGACAAACCAAATAAGCAACCACTGAGTTGAATAATCTTTCTCAGCTATTAAAATATTACTAAATAGGTAGAAGAGAATGAATAGATAAAAGCCAAGAAAAATCAAAGGCAGATGAAAACAGGGCTGGTAAAGACAGAGCACTGAAGACTTCTTTCTTTTTTAATCTGGAGGTAGAGAAGCACTGAAGCGAAAATATGGTCGTGAATCATAGAGAGAAACTTGAAGATTGACATAAGAGGTCTAAACCCAAGTCTCAGACCAGTTCCTCAGGCAGGAATGGAGTTGTCTGAAATAAAAGCTGAAGGGGTGAAGATTGTTGCAGGAAGGGCTAAGGATAGGCTGGCCACTTTCCTTGATGTACTCTTCCCTCTGGTCAAAAAAACAACTGGAAGGGAAAAAATTCTCTATATCTAAAAGAAAGGTATTCTTACAATAGTCTACTTTCATTCTTCTACCCTGGGAAGTTCTTTCATTTGCCAAACACTGTAGATCTCCCAGTTGCAACCTTAAACTGACATTGAGATTACATGACAAAAATGTTCCTGTAGGCAATTCTTTGAAGTCAAAGCAAAACCAAGCGAAACTAAAATAAGGGTTGCACATTTCCATGGGCATCTGTTTACTTTGTTTTTATTTTCAGGTCTTATATTATCTATACCAGTTCTATTTTAATAGCCAAGATGGCACTTACTTAAAATACAACATAGAATCTCATTGAGGTAATAAGTTGCTTTTAACCGTATCAGTCTGGGGAAGAGAGTGAGGGTCCTTCTTACTCATGATGCTTCCAGAAGTTAAAACAGGGTAAAAAAGATTCATTTATGAATTTACATCTCCATGTCTCTTCCACAACTCTGACAAATGGAGGTGATTTAAATTTTTTAAACTGGGGACGCCTGGGTGACTCCGTTGGTTAAGCATCTGTCTTCAGCTCAGGTCATGATCCCGGGGTCCTGGGATCGAGTCCCCCTTCGGGCTCCCTCTCAGCAGGGAGCCTGCTTCTCCCTTTGCCTGCTGCTTCCCCTGCTTGTGCTTTCTCTATATGACACATAAATAAATAATTAAAGTCTTTAAAAATAAATGGACAAATTTTTTTAACCTGTTAAAAAATCCAACTGAGTAAATTTTAAGATTTTATTGGTCTTCTTCAATGAATCACGAATCGGGCAGCATCCCATCTAGTAGACAGAAAGGAGCTCCGAGGAACTGCACAAAATGAAAGACTTCTCCAGGCAAAGGGAGCAAGAACAAAGAAGTTATATTAGGCAAAAATTGGTTATTGCAGGGTTACTTTCCCTTAGGGGGTAGCGGGGGTACATCAGGCGGATTAGCTAACTAATTAGTGCTGATTGGGGATTCCTGTTTGACTGGCCTAAGATTCCATTTCCGGGAGAGGAGACATGCTATGTCTTGGTGTGGTGATGTGGAGCTTAGAATAAGCAACTTGATTTAGGGCCTGTTGTCTTGTTTTTAACAAATGCATAACATTATGTACACGGCTGCAACTTCTTTTGTAATCCAGAAGTTAGCTGGAGCCCTCTTGTCTCTTTCAATGTCAGATATCTTCAGATCTCCTTCAGGGCTTCAAAGCCCTTCCAGTATTATCCACAAAACCTAGGAGCTGGCCCTCTCTTCTGTGCCAGGCTATCTGATTCATATATAATGTTTTATTTTGTGAATATCAGCCCAAACATAGGTCACATTTTTCCATAAGAAATCAACACACACTAGACCTTTTGTGAGATTGATATTTCTTACTGAAGATTTAGGTGTGACAGGAATGAGTCACCTTTGAGTGCGTGACTTTCATTGTCTCAAATCTCTGTCCCCTTTGGCCTTTTCCTGTCTGCTCCTCTCCCACTCGGATTGGTCATTTCTCCTTTGGTGGCTACAGATTTTTCCCTCTACTTAGCTTTCTCCAGTTTCTACACCTCAAGTTTGCATGATCAAATCCATCAATGATTTCTGTCTACAGAAGCCACACCCCCTAAAAGGCTTTTGGGTTATACATGGGGAAAGCATTTCAGCAAGACCCTCAGACACAAAAGCATATTCAATAGATTTCTGAAAATATGAGAATAAGTAAATCTGGAAACCGGTCTCAGCACTATCGGCCTCAGGATTCTGGCAGTTCTTTGATTAGGTCTTACGAAGAATAATGAAAGTAAGAGATATTTATAAGATTATCCATGTGTTAAAGCTACTATATTCTGAAACTTTTTTTAATTGAGGTAAAATTGACATATAACATTGTATTAGTTTTAGCTGTACAACACAATGATTTGATTTTTTTTTTAATTTTTTTATTGTTATGTTCATCACCATACATGACATCATTAGTTTTGGATGTAGTGTTCCATGATTCATTGTTTGTGCATAACACCCAGTGCTCCACGCAGAACGTGCCCTCTTTAATACCCATCACCAGGCTAACGCATCCCCCCACCCTCCTCCCCTCTAGAACCCTCAGTTTGTTTCTCAGAGTCCATCGTCTCTCATGATTTGATATTTGTATTACAAGATGATGACCACATTAAGTTTAATTAACATGCATAAAAGGCAAAAGATTTATACGATCTGAAGAGAAACCAGAGTAATTAACATGCGTCACCATACATAGTCACAAATTTTTTTTTCTGGTGAAGAAAACTTTGAAGATCTACTCTCTAAGCAACTTTCAAATATGTACTACTGTATTATTAACTATGGTCAGCATGCTGTACATTATATCCCCGTGACTTATTTCTTTTATAACTGGAAATTTGTACCTTTGGAACCATTTTGCTTCCCCACTCCCACCCTTTGCTTCTCTCCTCCCATAAGAAGACGATGCAACACACACTGGACACAAACTCCGAGTCAAAGTCTGGTTTATATGTCTTACCACTGCTCTTCTAACACCAGGTATAATTCTATCCAAATATCCACTATTTTACGTGGGAGCTGAACACTGGTAGTGCAAACAGAGTAAGGATGTCGTGTATCATAGTTGATGGCATAGAATCATCTTAGTTCTTGAACCAGGAATTCTAGTTCTTTCTGGTTATCTCAAATCCTCTGCGTTTATAATGTACATCATGACTCGTATGATAGCATTCTCTTGCAATAAATATATTAAAACAAATAAAAGGGACCTACCTAAAGTTACAGAAAATCTTCATTTTATAATTGAGCAATTCAAGACAAGTCTGTGTCTTATCACTTAAAAGTTGGAAAAATCCTGTCTCGGTAACTCCAGTTGTCGTGGTCAAAAATGTACCTGAGGTTTACCATGCTAAATTCAGAAACGCTCACCCAGACTTTTCCAGAATTTTTGATAACTTTGTCTGTACCGCACAGCCATAAGCTATCTTGTCTTTGAAATAGCCTTTCAACATAGGATGTGAAGACTATATATTTTATGCTATCTACTCCCTTTTGCAGATCAAATCATTTTTTTGTAACCAGGAGATTTTTCTATCAAATTATTTTTTAATCTGTGTTCCTAGGTATGTGATTAAATTCTCGGCTTTTTCTAGTAGAATAGATTTTAGACACTGAAGTATATAACTCAATTTTGCAATTCAGAACTGACCTCTGGGTTTTGTATGTCTCCAGTACAGTTACTTAAACTACTTGACATTAAAATATGAAACCATTCTGTCATTTTTGAGCAATTTCCTGAATAATTTCCAATTTCCAAGCCATTTGTACACAGGAAACTGCTGATTAACAAAGGTTGCACCCAATGAAGTCAGGGGCCTTTCATCCAATTACAAACATTTCTTATTATCTTCAATTAAGTCTACTGTGACCCTGAAACAACTTCTCATATTTGAAACCAAGCTGTGGAAAGACACTAATAGATATGCCAAGCATCTCTTACCTGCCCAAGCAACTAAGAGTCAGGAAGCCTCTCAAAATCTCTGCTGCAGAGATCTCTGGAGAGACATGTGTTTGAAGTATTACCCATTTTATTATAACAAAGCAACTAATAACATTTAAGAAGAGTATACTTTGAGGTTAATAAGTAAATGATAATAATTATAAATACTAGTTACGGAATGAATAAATTATGAGGATAAAAGGTATAACATAGGGAATACAGGTAATGGTATTGTAATAGTGACGCCCGGTGACAGACGGTGTGCACGCTTGTGATGAGCGTAGCATCACTATGTTGTGCCCCTGAAATTAATGTAACAGTGCGTGTCAACCTATACTACAATACAATTTTTTTAAACAAATACTAAATCTTTAAAAAGTTTCTACAAAGACTTTTGACTCAAGACAGATGAAAATGTAAAATTCCAAGTTCTAAAGACAGCAAGCTAATAGATACATTTTCTCTTACAATGGAGTACTATCCAACCTCAGTGACATTGATTCAGGATAAAATATTAATTTATTATTGATCATTTTAGGGAGGCTGATCCGGTTCCATTTCTCTATTTTGAATTTCTAATCTGTATTTACAGTATGAGCAATAACACCACTGCATGAGTTGCGTAGAATTTATTTAATTCTTTTATATTCTCCTCTTTTTGAGTTCGTTTAAAATCTCAAGTGTCTGCATCCTGGGTACGTTAATTAGCATGTTATTTCCTAGGGAATGACTTTTACTCAATAGCTTTTCCTACATGTCTTCGTCCAATGTCACTTCTTAAGTCCTTCACTTGGTGTTTATTGCAAATAAAATCATCTTGCAAAGTCGGGACATCAGATTAAAATTATTTTACATATTTCTAAATTCCTCTCCATAGTCACCCTGCCAATTTTTAAATGCAGTTTAGGGAGTGGCCCCTGTGCCCAGCACTCCCTATTTTTCACTAGCATCCTTAAGTATTCAGCTTGCTGGCATTCCCTTTTGAATTTTGCCTTATCTAACAAATATCTTAAGGCTGGAACAGTGCTGCCATGCTATACTGGAGCCCCAAGCAAAAGGAAAAATATGTGTCTCTATCTATATTTATCAAAACATCCTCCCAAATTTGAACCAAATGGAAAAGTCAATAATAGGTCCACAATTTAATGAAATTTGACTATATAAATTCCTGTGTTGTGTGATCTGTTTTTACACCATTGTCAACCCTCAGACTCTCTGGCCCTAGGTTGAGACTCTTCCATTGAGCAATAATGAGGTGTGTAAAACAGACTGAATTTACTTAAAATTTTGATATCTTGTTTATTGGATTTTTTCATTAATTTTTATTTTTTTAAAATACTGCATTAAAATATTATTTATCTTGATTACTGAGATTTTTGGCACCCTCTTAAATGTTGTGCCCAGGTAAGTGTGTCACTGACCACACCCTAATCCTTGGCTTGAGCTTTAACTTTTCTTCAAAATTAACCTCTGAGCATTCAACATGGTACATTCCTTTAATCTTTCTCTTTGACAGAAAAAGAAAACATGTACTTCTTTCTCTGACTTTTCACTGTGTTCACAGCTCCTTGACTATCAACACTCTTTGGAGAAGTTAGAACTGGGAAAGGAGGAAAAAGTCCAGCTTCCCTGAGCTCATCATCTGGTACATCAGCCAAATTGCTCTTCTGTGGTTCCAAATATTTCTCCCTTTCTGGCCTCTCCTCTGAGTCTCTTTAGCTACTCAGCCTCATTTAACCTGGTCACTGAATGTTGAGCTCCAAGATTCCATCCCAGACCTTTCTCTCTTCCTTCCCCTTACTATGACTCTAGCCTTTCTCCTCTCAGGAGCATTATGGAGCCACCTGCTGCCGTCTTTGGCAGCCATGCCACTTCAAGTTCTCATACTTTGGGACTTTGAGAACAATGAAATTTAAAATTATAAATTTTTATATACATTTAATCCAAATACCACCCTGCTTTCAAAGTGGCCCCGACCATGTACCTCCTTTCTTATTTCCTCAAAAAAAAAAAAAATTTATGACTTGGGAGTCAGGAGTTGGTTACCTAGTAACAAACTAGAGTGGAGAACAATTTGTGAGTGGCTGTTTTTAAACATCATTTTTTCCCCCTGAATCAAATGCGTTTGTACCAGCCATAGTCTCAAAAAAACAAACTTTCCCCTGACTCTGTAAGAAGAAAGACTGAGTACTCATATACCATACTAATCATGCAGACTCTATTTTTTTTTAAGATTTTATTTATTTATTTGGCAGAGAATCATGCAGACTCTAAACATTATTTATTGTAAATATATTTATTCTCCTTCCATTATTTTAATACACATATTATGTGTTATTTAATGTTTTTAATTTTATATAATTTAAAAGCATTTTATTTTACAACATAATTGCTATAATGAAATATCCCCCATAATTTTAAGTACATTGTGCAATTAAAAAATATTCACAGCTCAGGATGACATGTAAATACCTTTCACTGTTTTTCTCCCAATATATTGTCTGTATTATTTACCGGCTGGACCAACGTGGTAAGTGGCTGAAATTTCTGTTTTTTAGTTTCCCCACTACAATAATGAGGACATGATTAATATCCACCTCACGGACTGCTGAGGGACCCAGGGAATCAACATGTGCCAAGTGCCCAGAACACTGCCTGTTGTACAGCAAGTGCCCAACCCAGCAAGTGTTAACCACCATCATTATCATTATTAATATGTATGGGGTTCTTTCGTGTCAAAGTTCACTTGTCTTTTCTTGTCTACATTGTTTCTCGTGTTGAATAAATTGTATCATTTTGAATTCAAAACAGAACTCAATTATTGTATTAATCTTTTTACTTTGTGAAATGAATTCATAAAAAGAGGTATCACAACTTACAAAGAAATCAGTTTTTTTTCCTTATTTTTTTATTGAAGACTAGGATTTTCTGGGGTAATTCAAGTCCCAAATATGATTAATTTGTATTGTTAGAGAACAGAAATAAAGGGTCCAGAGTTTAGGGTGTTATTTTTGTTATAATGCATTTTTAGGTGGAAGAAATAGGGTCTACTGATTAAGTGATACTCACAATATTCATTTAGAAGGAGAAGGAACAAAAAATTCGAGAGTTCTAGATATGGAAAAACCATTTTAGAGTTCTTGAAATTTGGAGATTGGACAAGAAGATTTTTGCTTCAGGAAGTCTGTACCAGAATGAAACAACCTTGGAACAACTATACTCAACAGAATTTCTATTAATGAATCATGGAAATTTAGAGCCTGAAGGGATCTTAGCAACTTCTTGGTTTTACACCTATGTTGTGTTTGAGTGGCAGTGAGATCACACAGAAGCACGCAGTTGTTAGGGTCCCAACCTTGGGCTTAACAATTATGAACTTCAGCATATCTAAAACCTGACTTCCATTATCAACCTCTTTGGAATTGAAATTTTTAAATTCATCAACAGTGGCATTTTGTTTCTAATTTCCCATCTAAAGGACTGGATCTTCTGTTATATAATGCAAGTGACTTAGTGGAACACATCATTTTCAGTGAAATGTTGACATTCTGTATATTTATCTTATCTTAATATTTCCTTGAATGAAACTTTCATTAAGAGAATGAGTTCTTAAGCCTGAAACAGAAGAATAACTTTCATCCTTTTTCTTTAACAAATGTCTGCATTTAAAATAATTATTATAAGGATTTCTCTCTCTTATTTCCCCAAATCAAGGATACGTTTGTCATCATCATAACAAAGACAGCTGCTGTTTATTAAAAGCTTCCTGTATGTCTACATGTGTCATCTATTTCCCTCCCTACCACAATTCTACAAGTTACATATTGTTATGCTCATGTTACAGATAAGAAAACTGAAGCTCAAGGAAATCACATAACATGCTCAAGGACACAGTCAATAAGCTGGACCCAGAGCTTTCTGACTCAAAATTCCCATACTTTTAACTACTATGCCACAGTGCAAAATTTTTCCCCCAGAAGACTTTTTAAAATGTTTATTTATACTCACACCTATGTCCTTCATTGTTTGTATGTATGTTGAATTGCTAATGATTTTTAGTAAGAAGATCATAGACCTCCGTGCAGGAATTCGTTCTGACATCCAAAAAAATCAATAATTCCTTGTTATAATAAATATTCTCTGTTCCACACTGCAAGCAGATTATTGTTTGCCTTTATAATTAAAATGTTATTTTTCAAAATGGATTCAGAGTAAAAATATATGGAGATAGGTAACAGAAATATATTTACTTAAGAATAGTATCTGTGAAGTGCAAAAATCTGGATGATGAGCTTCTTTAACATTTTCATGATTATTTACAGGAGTTTGTCAGAACAAGAGACCCAGATGAAAGACTTGCTGGAGAGTGTTGTCTGCAGGCTTAAGAGGTACTACTCTCAAAAGAGAGTGAAGCTTTCCTTTCAGAAATGCTCATTCCAGGTGAGCCACCTGGTCTCTGGAGCTTGTAGGTTTGTGTAAGGGAGAGAATGATGTTTAGTTTGCATCTAAGGATTATGAGAGAAGCACCTGCTTGAAGAGCTCACAAGAGCATGGCAAGGAGGACCTCCTCCATTGGGCTGAGGAAGAAGTTGGAGGCAACCCTATCACCCTATTCCAGTTCTTCAATGCTCTGAGAGGTATGGAAGAAAACATCAAGGTTCCCGTATCATTATGTGAAGAAACATGGATGTAGGGGATGGAGAATAACATGTGATCCTCTTCTAGGAGATGAATGGACAGAGCAAGATGGAGGCCCAACATGAGCAGTCCTAGCCATTGGTGGTGCTACAGGGAGACGTGGCTGTGTCTCACTGAGAAGGTTCTTAAAGGTCACATCAAGAAAGCCATCCATGTTATTGGCAGGGAAGCCTCAAAGGTGTGGAGATCGCCAGTGGCAGAAAAGTACAGCCTGCACGAGAATGAGACCAGGTGTCTACATGGAACAAGAGTGGGACCAGAGTTGCCTCCCCACCTCCGATACGTGGCAAGGTTAGATAAATTTGAAAATTCCTTAGTCCCCCCTTTCTTCTCCCTGCCATAACCCCAGAAAAGCTAAGCTGAGAAGAGAAAGCAGAAGAGGGGGGTAACTAAGAGAAGTACAAGTTACGCTACCCTCCAGGCCCCATCCACTCTGAGACCGTGGTGTGGGAGGAGGGAAGAAAAATCAGACTTGTCTTTTCCTCACTCTAGTTTCCTCCTCGAAAGGAAAAGATGGTAGGCTTAAATATAGTTTGAGATTGACACTTTAAAGATGTCATGATGTGATGGGAAAGGGATATTGGAATTTTATTAAAGGCAGTGGTTGAAGAAAAAAGTATTCATGTCTATATCCCGTGAAACTACTGCCTCAGCAAACAGGTGCATTCACATGAGATGATATTTAGCACAGTGTGAGCTTTGCATCTTTTTTTCCCTTTAATGCTTTCACATGGCAATTAGCACATTACTAGTGATTTTAGTGCATGAAGGACACTATATTTTAAATTTAGGAAATATTGATTGGGCAGATGTTATGTAATTCACATAATGCTAGGTAACAGTGGGCACAAAAGTGTATAAGATAAGGCATATCACTTTCTTCTCAAGCACTTTATAAGTTATACAAAAGACATGAGTCAATTAATAATACGAATTCTGCCAATATTCATAAGAAACAAATGTTTAAAGATATTGCACTTGTGTAATGTTAGAAAAAAATTAAATGTCACATGTTAAATCTTGTATTTTCTTCAAATACCGCCTATTTTCTTTGAGTTCAAGTTTTTCCAAATGTATCTGATGATACATTTATACTTATTACTATTAATCACATATGGGAGCGAGTAAAATGCCAGTGAAAATAATCAACTTTTCACAAACTCTGCAAATGAAAAATTTCTCCACCAAGAGCCAAAATGGAAAAAGTCAAAGCCCCCTTGTTCATTGTTTCTAACATCTGAAGCTCAGGCAAAAGCTAAAACTACACTGACCAGTCCTTGTTGATGTGATTATCTGCCTTAGTTCCTTTTTGTTTTAGAAGACCTCTTGTACCATCTTCTTCTTTTTTTTTAACATATAATATATTAATTGTTTCAGAGGTACAGAAGGGAAAAATGAAGGGGGGGAATCGGAGGGGGAGACAAACCATGAGAGACTATGGACTCTGAGAAACTGAGGGTTCTAGAGGGGAGTGGGTGGGGGTTGGGTTAGCTTGGTGATGGGTATCAAAGAGGGCACGTAGTGAATGGAGCACTGGGTGTTATACACCAACAATGGATCATGAAACACTATATCAAAAACTATTGATGTAATGTATGGTGATTAACATAACATAAAAAAATTAAAAAAAAAAGAAGACATCTGGTAGCTCCTTCTTGACTTCGTTGTTTTTGACTGCCTGGACCACCCCTTACTATCTTTCACACGGCTTTTTAGCTACTATGTTTTCTTCTCATCTAGACTACTTTTCTTTATCTGAAGCCAGAACTTGTCTATTCATGGAGGGAGAGATTCTTGACATGGAAATGGGCAATGAGTTTTTGGATATGACCCCAAAAGCACAGGCAACAAAAGCAAAAGCTGACAAGTGGGACTACATAGAACTAAAAAGTTTTTGTACAGCAAAGGAAATAATCAATAGAATGAAAAGGCAACCCATAGAATGGGAGAAAATATTTGCCCATAATATATCTGATAAGGGGTTAATTTTCAAAATATAACCACTCATTCTAAAACACCACATATATACACAAAAGCCACAGAAAAGCCTAAAAAAATCTTGAAAGTATGGTGATCGATATATTCCCTTATATTTTACCTGATATAATCAACACTGTAAATTAGGAAATCACGTCTAAAAATAAAATCAAAGTATTCTTATGTCCAGAGATATATATTTAATTTATTAGCATTTTAAGCTGACATCAAACATTGTAATATAATTTTCTTGATGGGGGGAGCATAATATGACAAACAAACACTTGAGAATGTTTAGGTAGCATCTCGAATATATTAACTTGATAAGATGAAATTTAGTCCTCAAACTGGAACAGAGCAGTTAAGTTAGCGGGGACTGGCCATTAATCAACTAAGGCTCACTAATTAAATTGTACTGCAGCAGATAACAATGCAGTTGATGATGCCCAGCATATTCCATGATTGTCACAAATTGCTGTTACTTATGAAACAGAGCAGTAGCTTTCCACTTGAACATTTTCCAGACCAAAAAGAACTGCTGGGATATGCACAGATGCTTACAGGTGTTTGGTAGCTATTTCTAAGTATTTTTAAATCAATGTTTTAGGACACACAGCAAGCTTTAGTTTTTTTTTTTTTCTTTTCTGTGGAAAGTACACAATCACTTACGAGGTTAAAGTCAGAAACCTGAAAAATCCTGTCTCCACCAGGAATAGACATGTGTGCATATATATTTTGTATCACCATTTGCCTACTCTTGTGCTATATCTCAGTGTATCAGAATATGGTGCTAATACAGAGTCTTAACTCTCAAGGGGTAATTATACTTTAAACTAGTATCAATCAAACATCTTAATGACTCTAAGGGACTCGCTGAATATGGAATGTGCTGCCTTAAGAGGACTCTTTTCAACCCTAGAAGTATTCCAGTATCCTCTAGATAGCCATGTAGAATTGGAATTTCAAGCACTAGAGAATGGTTAGCGTGTTTTGGCTGACTCGTAAGTCCCACTGGTGAGAACCTAGTCACAGAACACAGAAACTGTAAGTCTGATTGATCAGTTCAATATGTACAATGATTTCTACACGGTTCTCTCAAAACTGTTTCAGGAGAGCAGAAAATCAGTCGTATGAAATCATGGCTAAAGTGAAGAATAACCTCAGTCCTCAGATTTATAGATCACTCTTATCATCAACCCTAGATCACCTGAACAGTAGTCAATCAACTCATTAGGAAGAATTTAACATGCACAGTGTGGTAGATAGTCTAAGAGATTATTCTGTGAAATAGAAATTCTGGTATATAATTTATATGTTATTTTAGCTGATGCTGGAACCTATGGAATGATTGTTCCCATTATATCCTTTTATATCACCATAGACATCACCCCAAGATGCTTATCACAATTACAAATTTCACATCTTAAGTAATCATTTGATTAATGGCATCATTGATAAATGGCTGAATCCCTCCACCAGACTTAAGTCCATGAAAACAGGAACACTGTTAGTTATCACTGTGCATTCTATACCCAGCATTTAGCACAGATCCAAGCACAGAGTAAATGCACAAACATTTACTGAATACATGAGTGAACAAATTTAAGTTTTCGGGACCTCAGTTTCTCTGTATGTTTATTAGAGAGATAGAGTTGTGGACTGCTATTTCATGGCCTCTACCCTTCAGAAGCTTAGCAACTATCTGGAAACAGAAGACACGTTTATGAAACATGAGAGGAAATAACAGTCAACAGTCAAGTGTTCTCTTGTGGGTTAGTGAGTTCAGAAAATAAATAAATATGTCTACAGTTCAGATAATGGAAAAGATTTAGGAAGACATTTCTAGGTTAATGGTAGAGAAATGACAAAAGCAAAGAGATAGGCAAAAATGAAGATGGGACCTGCAGGAGAATGTGCAGATATTTTCCGTATCTGCATGTTTGTCTGATTGAAATCTCAACTTATTCTATTAATGTTCTTTGTGCTATGTAATTAAATGAGGGTGTAAATGTCATAGCCCAGATCTTTGTGGCTGGCTTCATCAGAATTATTTAATTGTATTTTCTGGCTCCTGGAAGTTCAGATTACAAGCATCACATCCCAAATCTTGGGGAGATCAAATGACAATGCAATACTCCCTGAAGAAAAAATGGCCATCCCCATCATGCTGCGTGGAGGCAGGTTGTAATAATAGAGATGTTTGCCTTCTTTCAAAGATAAAGGGGAAAACATCAAGTGCTTTAAACCTGAAAAGCAGGTAGATAGTAACAGCTTATAATAGTCTCCGAAATGACCAGAAAGAGAATTCCAATTGCCTGAATGATTAGAAGTGAGACTTGAAGTCAGGAAATTCAAAGGCTCTTTACAAAGCCATGTCCCTCACATTTATTTAAAGATGTATGTGATCAGAGGCACACAATTGTACAAGTCCAGCATCCTTTCTGCTTATCCAAGAGAATATACAGCCACCTGTCACAATGCTTTTGATTAATACCACTGAAATCAGAAAGGAGAAACCCAAGTGGGGATAAAAGGCAACTAAATGTACACACAATTACAGACAACTCCATGAAGAGTGAAGAATGAGGACTACTTCTTATTTTTAGGTAATTTTTTTAAAAAAGAAAGTCAATGAAAAATAAATAAAAGAAAGTCAGCAAAGTATTCTTCAACAAGTAAAAGCCCCTATGTATGGTCCATAGCTTTGACTGGTGGTACAAGATACATTTAAGAACAAATTTTAAACTAAGAAAAGCACTTTTTAGTGAACCTTGGTTTATCTTTTACTTTTGGATTTAAGGAACTGGTTTTTCACATTGGACTATCCTTCAAGTTGTGAAAACCTCAAAACCTCTATTTACAAAATTAATGTATCAAAATATTCCTCAAGTCTATCTTTTTGTTTCTCGTATATGCTTGCACACTAAGTTAAAATGTTTCTGCAAATTATTCTTTCAATAATGGTAGAATAAAGCATAGTTCTTAGTGCTTTGGGGCTACAAAGAAGGGAAAGTTATGATTCCCACCCTTGGGAGAATTCGCAGAAAGCTGTGGGAACATCAAAAGGTAACTAGTAGTACAGAGCAGTGGTGTATTAATGATTCTGCACTGAGGATTAGAACAGCTGAGAGGAGAATGATCCCTGGGATGCCTCCGAGAGGCACTGTGGTTTAATGTGGGCTTTGTAGAATGACTGGAATTGTTATAGTTGCAGAAATGGGAGGCGGAAAAAAAGCGTGTGAAAAAGGTGTGGATGTTGGATTTGATGGTCTCGTTTGGGTTAACAGAGAGTAGGACAATCTGATTACAACCGAAGATGCATGAGGAAGGTGGAGGGGAGGCAAAATTGATTTTTTTAAATTAAGATCATTAATAAAATGAAAGAGTAAGCGTAATTATAAGTTAAAGTCTTCTTCAATATTACAGATGCCCTCATTTTTCCTAAGTGTTAAGTTTTCCCATGATCTCTGATATTGTGGGGATCCATGATTTGCAGTCTTGGATTACCTTAAATTCAGTGACTTACCTGATTTTGGAGGATGCAGACTAATCATAGAGCCTTGCCTAGAGTTCAGAAGGGAATTCTGAAAGCAGTGTGCTTTTCTTAGTAGCAAGGCTTCAATCTCCAGTGAGAAAATTGTGTTTGTATTAAAGTATCATTTTTAGTATCTGCAAATGTCATGCAGACCTTTTGTTTTTACTTCTATAACCTGAACATACTGTATATTTAGTTAGAAACCCCTCCAACTTTAAAAGATCTATTTACCTTAGTGCAAAAATATCCCTAGTTGCTATACGGGTTGTATAGACTCATCAGATATATCCCTTACCATAAAGATATGGTAAGAAAGTGGGTTAGTAATTCGTTACATGCTTTTAATACTGATAAAAAAGCCAATGGTTTTTGATATTGCAAATTATTCTCTGTCAGAAGTGGCACTATACAGTCTTAAAACTGAATTTTGACCTATTTAAACATTTTTAATATAATTTAACAACAATATTAAGAGAGTTGTTTTTAAGTTTCTAAAAAGGTTTTTGAGTGTTGTTTTTGAGTTTTATGGATAGGTAAAGCAATTACCCATAATTTCACATTATGCTATACTTACTCCTATTTCTGTTTATTTCTGTGCTGGTTTATCCACATGCATCTATAATGCACGTACAATTTGCCCATTTTTCCTTTCATTTGACACCACATGATAAACATTTCTCTATACTTCTACAGTTTTAAAAATAGGCATCATACTAATTAAACCTATTTCATTTTTTAAATGCTTCTTTCAAATCTTCCTCAGTAATTTTGAAGCATTGATTTTACTATTTTCATTTATCATTGCTTTCATAATGCTCAACCCAAACTCCTCTATTATTTTTTCTAAGGCGACAACTGTGTATTTATACTTTATCTTTAGGTTGCTTTCAATTCTCTCCTAGAGAAGATAAGGAGGGGAGAGGCAGAGGCAGAGAGAGAAGAAGGCTCCCCTCGGAGCAGTGTCCCAGGATCATGACCTGAGCTGAAGGCAGCCGCTTAACCGACTGAGCCACCCAGGCGCCCTGAATAATTTTTTTTTTATCTTTCAAGTGTAAACATTTCACCAGACTATGCATATGTGCTGACTTCCGATTGATTTTGCTTGCAATGCAAAAGCACTTTGAATAGCCAATGCTATTTTTTCGTTTGCATGATGACTGACTATAAAATCTTCTTCATATTCTGTTTCCTTCCTTGATAATTCCTACTATTTGCATGTTGGCTTTCTACATTTTGTCTTCCACACCTGCCATTTTTCTGCCTTGTTCTTTTCACTAATTATTTTTTTTCTATTTGTTATTAGCTCTGCCTTTTATCATTTTTCCTCATTTTGGTAGAATTGATTCTTCCACATATGGCTTCCAATAGAAATCTTATTTGTTCTTTTGCAAAATTACTTGTGATCTCTTTTCATAGCTGTGATGGTTTGTTTTATTGTCCTGGAAATATATATTTTTTCCTAAAATACTGCACCTTGTATATTGGACCTATTTCTAGAGTGACTATTAGCTCCAGGATTTTTCTTCCTTCTTTTCTTTTTCCCTAGAATTTTCACATTCATCTAGAACATTTATTTCTGCCTTGTTCATGTTTCATTTACAAATCTGACTAATTCTTAGAGGAAAAGGTAACATGGGCCTTTGCTTAAAAATTCTCTTTCTTTGGTCATTTAACAACAGAATGCACTTCCTTCTCATCCCCTAGGTTCCTTGTTAGGGTCGGATTCTTTAGTGGCATTTTTAGAGGATGAAGTAATAAAACGATTGTAATGGAGAAAGAAGGTGACAAGTGTATTCCTTGAATTCAGAACTGAGGAACATACATATTTATTTGCCTTCTATCATTACCATTACCACAAAGTGCTTCTCCACAATCTTACATTGGAAAAGACTAAATGAAATGGTTGCTTTTGACCAGCTAAACCACATGAGACTTCTAGAGTCAGAGGATGGAGATAATTTTGGATTCAAGAACGGTTTCTAATTCATTTTAAAATTTTTATTATTTACACATGCATGTAACTTTATGTAAATGTGATGATACACATTCATAAAAATGGCCATAAGCAGTTTTTTTTTCTTTTCTCCCTTTTTACTTGGCTCTCTCTTTTCCTTACCTCATCAACTTAACACTCTCTTCCCCAGGTAACTCATATTGACAACCTAGTATATATCAATCCATACTTTCTCCATCTTTTCATTTTTAAAATGGGTTGAGCTTTTACACACTTATCTGCATAACTCCTAGTGGCAACCTATCTAAGTGGCATGATTTATTCTTTTTAATAGGTGCATAATGTAAAGAGTATATAATGTTTAATGGCATGGATGTCCATAATGTGTCCATACATTCCCTTATTTGTGTTTTTCCATATGGGCAATGTTTTATACTGGTGCCTTGATTTCTATGGGATAGATTTCCAAGTGGACCATTGGATCAAAGGACACAATATTTTTAATTTAATAGATGACTGCATATTATTGCCCTTAAAGCCATTATATATCATGTAACAGTAATGCATTAGAATACTCTTTCCCTGGTGCTTGTCAACAGTAAGTTTCTTATAAAGTTTTCTTAATAGTCTAATCGGTAGAAAATATATCTTGCTAATATTGTATTTCTGTGACTTTCAGTTTGTTTGAGAGTTTTTTCAAGTTTATTAGATGTTTGGATTTGATCTTTAATGAACTGTCAACTACCCCTTCTCTACTGGGTTTTTATTTGCTGTTACCTATGTTATGCTTTAAATATAAATCTTCTCGCTTCTGAACTATAAATTGTTTTAACAGTTACTTGCTTATCCAGTGTAGCTGCAAATGTGACTCACAATTCATTTTCTGTTTACATATTATCACCGATATTCTAATGGAGCTTATTAACAAGATGATCCTAAAAATTTTATTCATTCTAATCCCCTTTCAGACACATTGATGTTTTATCCTCTTAATTCTTCCCAATAAAACACAGTCTTATTAATTTACTCAAAACAAATGGGGAAGAGATCAAAAGAATTTTGTGATATTGAAAGAAATAATCCCTCCTGAAGTCTGGATAGTATCGTCAAGACTTCTTTCTAATGCAATATAATTTAAGATTGTTTTTTAGCAAACATAAAATAGTTTTATTTTCTGTAAGGAAAAATCTGGATAACTTTTAAGTTTGAGCTCTATCTTGAAAATTATCCTAGATTCCATTGATGATGGGAAAATTAACATTTGTTGAATCTTTTGACCATGTAGCAGGTGTGGTGCTAGGTGCTTTCTATACCACTTATCATTTGATCCTTACACCACCACCATGAAGGCATTACTATCATGATTTCAGAGTAGAAAAAAATGGAGGCTGAGAATAACTTGCCAAGATTTCATGGCTAAAAAATATTTGAGCTAGGATTCTAGCCAATTCTGTACTCACCCCTGTAGGCTCCTTGTGTAAGTTTAATGGAACGAAGAGTTGAATTTAAAAAAGGAGGGTCAAAGCTGAAAGAGCTACATACAAATAGTTCTGACAACTGCCCACCTACCTGCTCTTGCCGGTTCCAAACATAAAAAAGAAAATTAATGTGCGTGGCCCCTTTTTTATTTTGTTGAATCCTGTCAAACAAATAACTGACAAAATTTATGAGAACAGAAGACCGGGCCCATTTTTTGTCTTATAATGAGGGAAGGTGAAGCCATCGGTTTGGTGGGTTGGAATTCTGTGACTTTATCAAAACATCCCACTGAATATGATAATGTTAAAGTACCCCCTCTAATGTCTCATATCACCACCAAAGGAGAAGTTACTAGAAAATGGACTTGGCCCCTGCTGGTCTGTGAGCTGCTTTTTATGTGCTGACTATAAGATAGTTTATGATATAACAGTACACTTTTAGAAACTTTACAGAAATTTGAGAGGATACTTTTATATTTGTTGAATCTAATAATAAAAAATATGGGAGTGTATTTTGGATGTTTTATAAAAATTATCTTTAGAAAATCACCTAGCCCATACTTGTTACATGGTAAATAATAATTGCATCTTTATTATAATTTTATTATAGTAAAATTATAATTGTTATTTTGTATTACAGAAGTATGTTCTGTGATAGATTGGGGAAAAGTTTGTGGTCTTACATCAGGAGAAGCATTGGTATAGAGCTTTGCCTACTGGTAAACTTTACTCCTGATAGAGATCTGAGCTCTATCATTTCAACACAAGATCTTTCCCCCAGTTTCTAAGGCAGGAGAAAGGAAAAATTTCCACCTTCCATGTGTTTTTATTTAATTAGATATTGTATATCCCTGAAATACGTAGTGTTGTTTCATGGGGGGTCTGAAGGATAAATAGGTATAGTTGTTATAGTTCTCATCTTTAGAATATAATCTTTCTGAGTAACTTGATTATTTTGTTTACTGACTTGTCCTCAGTACCTAAAACAGTGCCTCACACATAGAAGGCACTCCAAATATATAAATGAGTTATCTTTCTAATTTTACTTTTTACTTAACCTTATGATTCTAAGATCCATTCATGTTACTATTTTTGGATTAGCTTATTAGTTCAGGCTGCATTGTTTTCATTGTATTCATATATCATATTTACTTCTCCATTCCACTGGACACATAGGTTACCTCTAATTCCTTCATGTCACAGCCATTTCTCCTATGAACACTCCCCTGCCTGTCTATCTCGCCTTGAACCTAGGATGTAAAGTGTATGAATACTTGATTTTACTCAGGTCTTCAGATTATTATTCAAAGTGACTATATCAGTTTACTTCTCATAAAAGTGGACCAATGTTGTCAATTCTCAATGTCCTTTATCTTGTATCTGACAGGTGTGGAAATGTGAGTTGGTGCTGTCTGAATTTTTCTTCAGCCATTTTCCTGTGCCATTTTTTTACATATTCTTGTTGACTCTTAGGAGCACTTTGCTATTCCTAGTATTTTTCTCTCTTGATTTTTCACATCGTGAGTATTTTCTTTCTCTTTATCTTTTTGTATCTTTGGCTTCTGTTTACTTTAAACTGCTGCTTGCCAATAACTTCTACTTACACGTGGCTTTTTTTCTTAATCCTGACTTCTACTGCCATGGCATCTGGGTTTTGTCCTTCTCGCTGGGTCTTGAGCCAAAAACTCTCAATATCTCATTGGATTATTCAATCAGTGTCATTCTGTTGAGCAAAGCTCTCATGTTACTTCACCTCAAAGACCATTGGTCTAGTTTATAATTGAGATTTGGATTTTACAATCCTTCATGGAACATCAGTTACGGGACTAAGGGGCAACATCAGATTGTTCCAACATGGCATGTTATGTACAAGAAAAATGGAGGTGCACATCCTTTAGAAGGGGATGGTAAACATGACAGACATTATGAAACTTGGGATTTCAGTACTCAGCCCCATGCAATTAATAAAAACTCTTAGCAAAATGGGTAACAATATATGATTTGTGTTTTCTTTTAGTTGTTATTTAAAATTTGTGAGAATTGATTTCCTATTTATGTTTTATTTTTCCATTGATTCTTTTATCCTCCTGACAATTATTTTTCTGTATGGTATGAGGTAGGGATTGAAAAGTAATTTATTAAATACTCCACCTACGGATTTGAAGTACCACCTTCATGACATATTTAATTTGTGTATATTTGGCTTACTTTTTGAATTTTATTCAGTCCTTCTATTCTGTTCTGTTATCACCATTTTAAGTACTGCCTCTATGAGATACATTTCCATTAGTCTCTTGAAAAATCTTGGATATATAAGAATTTTTACAAAAATAATAGTATTTTAAGGTAACAGTTTTACTGTGTGTTAGAGAGCACATTTATTTTATTCGGGAATCAATTTATAAAATCATTGTACAATTTCCTTGAAAACAAGGGTCAAATATGGATATTTGTTTTTAAAGGGACCTAATATAAAAGTCAAATTTTAATTTGGAAGACTTTTATGGGGTTCTGTGAAACTCATTTTTATGAAGTGTTATTTAACAAGTAATCTACTCTTGCAATTAAATAGTAACAGGGAGAGATAATGAATCTAGACATGATTTGAGTGAACCATTGGTAATATTGTCACGAAAAGGCTGATATCATCCATCCCTTTGCTGAGAGATCTGCTTAGTGTTTATGCCTGGCTAGCATACAGCTCTTACCAATTAATGGCAATGTTCCTTATTTGAGTTCATTTAAAAGCACTTGTAAGAGTCCAGACAATGAGGAGTATATTGCCTTAGATGTTATCTCTTGGTACCTAGGCATGAGTCACATCAGATGATTTCACCTTAAAAAGGCAAAGATACCAGAATGTAACATGGCCTAGAACCCCAAATATTCACCATTTGATTCATTCATAGTAATGCATCTATTCTTCATCTTTTTTTTCTGGATAAAGTATGCTGTTGGGTTTGAAGTGAATATAAGATATACAGGTGGAAATGCCAGGGAAGACATTAAATATATGGATCTGAAACTCTATAGAAAGATGTAGATCAAAAAACTAAATTTGGGAATCATGGAGTTGATGACATCAAACAGAGATAGTATATAAAACTAAAATGGAAGAGTACAAGGTGAAACTCTAAAGAAAAACCAAAATTTAAGGGGTAGTTAGAAGCCAATAAAGTAAACTATGGAAGTTTTAAGAGAGAGGAAATATATGAAATCAAGAGAAAGGGATGCCAATCTTCAAATACAAGGAGGTTTGATTGAAAAGAATCCATTGGTTTTAAAAATAGTTGTTTGTCTGTGAACTTGTACCACAAGACATCTCAGTGTGGGGTTCTGAAGATAGCCAGCTTGAAGAGGGTAGAAGAGTGAATGGGGAAATGAGGAGATGAAGATATTGCTTTGCTTTGGGGTGAAAGGAGGAGAGGAATACAAAATATAGTTAGGTATGAGGAGAATGTGGAGACAAGAAGCATTCTTAAGGGTATACGGTCTTGAAGAAACATATAAATATAGTCAGATCGAGTACAGAGAGAGTGTGTGTTAATAATTCATGGAATGACATAGGAATGCTTCTGAGGAAATGGGAGGCAAGGGGACCACCTACACAGATAGAGAGATTAACTATGAACAGGAAGAACATCTCTCCTGCTGAGAATGATGGTTGTGGCATTAAATATGTTCAGTGAGAAGAGGTGGAAGTTGAGGACACTTTTCCCCAAAATAGAAGATTAAATTATCTGCTGAGAAGAACAAGAGTAGAGGTAGGATACATGGCTGGAGAATTGTTATATAGATATGATTAGTCATTGAGGACTATGTGAAAGGTGTTAGAAAGTTATTCAATTTGAGCTATGGTTGGAAACCATGATATTCCATGTGCACAAGCTCATTGTGTTTCCCCATCATTTTCATCAGTCTGAGCATGGAAGCAGAGCTGATGAACAACACAACTGGTCCAGAGATTGAGGTCTGCACCATAGACAAAGTAAGAAGGAATTCAGGGACATGAGTTTGTTGATCAGAGAATGTCTGAGTGATTCAATACAGGTCCACTTGAGGAAGGAAGGTATGAAATAGGAAAAGATTTGGAAACTACAGGGAAACAGAAAAATTGATAGGCAGTGAATGTTTATGATATTGAAGTCAAGGAGAAATGGAAGGATAGGAAGTTTGCACTAAGAAAATGGCATTTGGAATTTAAATTTTCAGAAGGTGTACAGATTCAGGTGATAACATGATATAGTTGTGTGAGAGATTATCCAAGTTTATTAGATATATAAATGTTTGTAGTTAAAGAGGTCAAGGAATTTAAGTCATATTTCTATTTCTAACAGTTTAGTTATACTACATATTTCATAACTTGCATTGCAAGAAATAAAAAAGAAAACTAAAATTACTGGATAAAAAAATGTAAAGAACTCTTAAATACACTGATGGGCTGAAAAAAGAAAGATAAATCTTTAAAGGACAAAAAGTAAAGGAAGAAGGAAAGTCAGAGAGGTGAATGAAACAGCTCTTGGTAAGCTCAAGCTCTTGCCTTGAGGACATTTGCTATCCTGGGTTAGCATGAAATTTGGATTTCATGGGCTTGGGAACAGAAAGGTCAGGAGATAAAGACCAAAGAGAACTAAAACTCGTGAAACTATAGGGATAATAAGCAGAAAATAAAAACAAATTCTTGAACCCTGAGTTCTACACATATTGTATAGGATGGTCAAGAAATAGACCCACTATAGAGAAGGGATCTGAAAGAGAACAGTGCTTTCTCACCCCTGGGTATGATGAGAAGTCAACTCTTATGGAGGCTTGCAGCCTGAATCCACAACACAGGGGAGATCCAAACATTTAAAGTGGTCCCCACTTACTGCTCCAGTAAATCAGCCAAAAGCAAATGCAAATCCTCTCAGAAGGAACCCTACCTCATTCCAAGCCTGTTTTCACATAGGAAATTCCAATAAGTAACATCTCATAGGAAAAAAAAAAAGACAAAATCACAGGGCAATATGAGTGAGAAACCCCAGAAATAAAACATTGAAGAATAAGCCTTCAGATATTGGTTCATCTGATCAAGAACATAATATAGAAAAGTTTAATATATTTTAAGAAATCAAAGAAGAGGTAGGAGTGACAGAAAAACAAAAGGGAAAGAACAGATTATCTTCAAAGGAATAACAACAAATCAATGGATGGTTTCTTAACAGAATAATGCAAGCCAGATGACAGGGAAAGAAGTGCCAAACTCTAAAACTTTATTCAATTGGTACTTCCAGATTTCACATGATACAATCTTTTAAGCTTTTAAATACTTAGAAAAAAAATACTGAAATGTATAATGTGTTGATTCAGTGTGTTCATGGTCATGATGTAAGCTTTTTATTAATAAAAAAGTTAAAACTAAAGCAAAGATATTTTTATCTTCAATTTCATAGATCTAATTTACTTGGCAGCAGCTCTAAAAGCAATCAGAAATTCAGTTTTCTCTTGGCTGTAATGAAATCTTGAATTTGTATGACAAATCAGTGTATAATGTTTTCCTCTAATGAATTAAAATTCTAGTTTTTCAGTGGTGCTCTGTGCCAGGGCCAAGTTAGCCTCTAATTAAGACTGTTCTCCTTGTTGTTTTCTTATATTTGTGATTGATTAAATAATTCAGGGGTTCCTTTATTTTCCTTTTATTTTTTGAAACATACCATTCAGTGGCTTCCTTCTTTGATATGGTTTTGCTATGCATTGCTTTGTTCTTAGGTTTTAAAAAAGCTGAATTATTCAAAGAAATAAGTAGCAAAATATTCAGCCCTCCATTATTTAAAACTTGTAGCCTTACACCCTGCCTGTTCAGATTCATGGCAAACATTTCTGCTATAATAATGTGTCTGTTTCCAGGCTCTCAGAGTGGACCCATAATCCTTTCTCCAATTCCCACTCCTATTTAGTAGGTGCCAGGAGTTCAACAAGTAGAAAGGATCTAGAGTTATTTTTTGGCTCCCTGTGACTCAACCAGAAAATACAGAAGGGTAAGGATAGGTTCATTTTGATTACATAACTTGTGTAATTTTCATGGGGGAAATTATGCAACACAAGCATTAAAAAGTATAAACACAATGGTGAATATACGTATTCAGAAAAGAATCTCAAGATTCTGCTAGCAAGTTAAGATGTAATATTTTGTAAACTCTAAAAATTAAGAGTAATTTCCATTGCAAAATATGTTCAATTTAACCTAAAGAGATTAGAAAATAGTAGAAACTAAAAATTTAAAACTCCATTATAACTTAAAAAAATAATTTCAAGTTATTGGTGAATGGAAAAAATTAAGAGGGGGTAATCCTGAAGTGAATGAACAATAATGATTCTAATTATAAGTAAATTGGAGAAAAAATATTATTTGTCCTACCTCATGAGACTCAAATATTATGTGATATTAAACTTCATAATTATCTTGCATATAATTTTAATTTTATAGTACTTTTAATATTATACCACAAAGAGTTTTCCAAGTTACTACAAAGTCTTTAATCTTGTGATATATAATATTTTGGTTGTTACAGTTATCATTGTAAATACTATGGATTTCTTTGTGATTTTGACATTTTATTTCTCTTGTTTCACAAGAGAGTAGAAACATATGGGCTAGGGAAGGGTTAGTCCCAGGGAGGAAGAGGAAGAGTGTTCCTCAGGTTAGGATGCACTGGGAAGGTGAGAAAGAAAAAGAAAGAAGAAAGAAAGAAGAAAAAAAAGAAAGAGAGAGAGAGAAAGAAAGAAAGAGAGAGAAAGAAAGAAAGAGAGAGAAAGAAAAAAGAAAGGAAGGAAGGAAGGAAAGAAAGAAAGAAAGAAAGAAAGAAAGAAAGAAAGAAAGAGAGAGAGAAAGAAAGAAGAAAGGAAGGAAGGAAAAAAGAAAGAAAGAAGGAAGGAAGGAACGAATGAATGAAAGGAAAGAAAGAAAGAAAGAAAGAAAGAAAGAAAGAAAGAAAGAAAGAAAGAAAGAAAGAAAGAAAGGGAGAGAGAGAGAAAGAAAGAGAGAGAGAAAAAGAAAGAAAGAAAGAAAGAAAGGGAGAGAGAGAAAGAAAGAAAGAAAGAAAGAAAGAAAGAAAGAAAGAAAGAAAGAAAGAAAGAAAGAAAGACAAAGAAAGAAAAATGCACAGGAAGTATAAAGAGAGACAGAATTCTTCATAATTTTGCTTTGGGTTAGCCATGAGCTTTCTTTCTCCAGTATATTAATTAGTTCATAACTAGAATTCATATCAGGAATAAGACTAGGATCACATAACTTTTGGTAGAAAGAAATGAACTTTTAGTTAAAAGACATGGACAATGATCAAAGAAATTCACAAAGCTCCAGAACATTCGGGAAGCAAAGTAGATGTATAAGCCTAAGCACTGACTGATGAAATTTAACAAAGAATATAGCGAAATAAAAGCGTATCAGGTAATAGGTTGAAATTAGGAAGAAGGAAAAAATAAAACAGATGATCTATTTTAAGAAGAGTTGATTGAATGTGAGGTTATTCAGTTGAAATCCCAAGCCCTGGGGAAACACTCTAAAATAGCAACATTCCTGTCCAGAGTGATGGGGGTTATAGACTATGCTCTTATGTTTTCCTAAGGAGGCTAGGCTCAACAGCTATCAGCAGAAGAATCAAGGTAAGGAGAGCCATATAGTAGGTTTAAAATAAAAACTTTGAGCCTCGTTCACATAATCAGAACCCTCATGGAAATTTCCATGTGGAATTTTCAAAAGGGATCATGAGAGCATTAGTTTGACTTATGACCCAGGAAGTTTAAAGTGTGAGTACCAAGGAAGACTTCCTGTGCCCTCCTAGCCAGATGCTTTGTTTGTCTTTGTGTCTGAGATGAGATATAAATTCTACATAGAAGCTGGTGAACCTCAGAGAACATAAAAGGGCTTACAAAAGCTCCCCTGTGTTCACTCTTATTGGAAAGAGCAAAAAATCTCTAGAGAGAAGAAATGAACCAAAAGGAAGTCAGGGACTCAAAGACTACATCAAGAAATTGTCAGCAATAAGACATGACAGAAGGGAGAGGACTGTACATAATTTACTATATAATGATGATTTTAATAATTACTACTTACTGAACACTTGTCACTGTGTGGTATGAACATAACCACTCCTTCTTTTAGTTCTGTGATTAAGCACCTCTGTTTTAGAAATGAGGAAACCAAGATTTAGGAGCATTAGTTAATATAAGATCACATAGCTACTAAGTGACAACAAAAGGATTTGAACTCAGACCGTTTTGCTCTAAAGAGCCCATTCCTCACTCCCATGAAGTACTGAAGCTACTGAGAAAGAAAATACATTCCATACAACGTGTAAAGAATGTACAATAAAAAGTCAGGAACCCTTGAACACTGAAAGAGTAGATATCATTGCTTACGTACTTCTTCTGAAAGAGATGACAATAAATGCAGCAGGACTTGAGAACAATGTTCTATTACAGATCAACTGGGAACGAATTATTGCTTTAGGACATTTCAGAATGGATGACCTCTCTGATCCCTTCCAATCAGAAGATTTTAGAATTCTAATATTCCTTAAGACATAATCCCCTAGGTGACTCAGTGGCTTAAGAACCAACATCATTTTCTGATTCATTGTAATTCTTTCAGTGTTTGACAAATATAGACTCATTTTGAAGCATATTCAAGGAAAATAAGGAGAAAACCTTTGGAGGAATAATTTGAAAGACTTAATTTATAATGACGTTATGAACTAGGGATTTTAGTGGTATATTTTTATTATGTATATTTGTATGAATAAGAAGTGATGTAGATGGTATGGCCCCTTTGGGGTCTTTCCATTCCCAGGCGTCTATGGGATTTTAGACAAAATAGCTGTGACTTTAATTCTATGGATCGTTAGTAGGGAAAAAGCATTTAGCACATAGTATAAAGAACAGAATGCAGGCTTTACATGAAGGAGAGCTACATTCCTGTTCCAATTCTGTTGCTAACTGACTCTGTGACCATGGACAGATCTGAATTTTTATTGATCTGTTTCCATATCTCAAGAATGGGCTAAGTTATGTTATTTTCCTTTCAGTTCTAATGTTAATCGATTTTTAAGAAATAGATTCATTTTGCTAGACAATGGACTAGATATTGTAGGATATGTTGTGATTAATAAGATATTGTTTCTGCCTCAGTTAGCTTAAATTCAAGAACAAGGATTCCCCAAAAAGAATGAGAACTAATAATTTTAGAAGCATGAAGAGGACACGTGATAATTGTGCACTAGATTCCAAGGAAGGAGGAGGAGGTTTGAGAAAGAATAATATTATTCAGTATCATTTGCTGCAGAGTGGTCAAGTAGGGTGAGGATGGATTTTCAGTAATGGGTTTAGATTGGATTACATTTTCAGGCTGTCACTGGTAAATTAGAGCAGTTTTAGTTGGTACAAAGGGGCAAAAGGCTACTTACTTGCCAGCTCTTTCTCTTTAAGCTTAAACTTCACAGGTAGCACCTTCTGGGAAAAATGAGGGTAGGGAATTTGTTTCTATTCCCCCATTGAGCAGGGCAAATCCAGTGCATTTCTTCTGTGCATTAGGGAGCATGTTCCCAGCTGATCGGACAAAGTAACCTCCTTAAAAATCATCATGTTTCTCCAAGTTATGTCACATTTCCTACCCTTGGATTCTTAAGAAAGAAAAATATATACCATGCATTCCTTAAACCAAGTTTCTTCATGTAATTTACCAAGTTACATTAGCAAATAAGTGATACATACCAGTTTGCTTGTGTTCTGTTCTGGGTTTTGACATTTAGATGTATGGATCCGAGATGCTAGTCTTAGGTGGTGGCATAGATGGGATGACAGGCTAGTTTTGTGTCAGGCTTGAGGAATGTCATGCAGGAAGGCTAGTTTCCTAAGACCCTATAAGCCCAGAATGAATGATAAATATAAATGCTTATCCTTTTTGAATCCTCTAGAGAATTGAAGAAATACAATCATAAGATTTGCTGTCATTTTTGAATCATCTAAGCTCAAAAACCAAATAAGGCCTCTTTATCTTGAGAATTCTTTTGAATATGGACCCATGTGGCATCTAAAAATCACCGTCTTTGACTCATGCATCATACTTCTTAGACAAGGGAACAAATTCTTAGTGTAGGAAAATATTTTTTTTCTTGCCAGCTGAAACAAGTCCTTGTTAGAAGGGACTAAATGTTGTGTTAGAAATCACATTTGGATTCCTCTGCATTAAAGAGATACAACCCTGGTTCAAAACTAAGAAAATCCCAGAGATTCTCTGGGCCAGGGAATGATAGACAGAATAGGAATTTAGCATTCTCCACAAGGGAAGCTGTTTCCCACAATAACACAGAGTCACAAACCCACAGATAATATCAAAATGCAATAGATAATCCCAGAAAGCTATCAGGAAATACTGTATGGCTCTCTGAATATGTCTAATTTTGAATGGAAATCTAAGAGAATTGGGGTCCTTTCAAGGCTGGCTGCTTATAAAATAGGTCTGAGAGTATTTACCTGGACCTCCCTTCTTTACTAGTTCAACATCCATTTTTTTAAAAAACCAAATGAAAACCAAAAACAAAAACTCAGAAACTCTTTCTAAACCCCACACTCACCACTTTGTGTCTTTGACCATGTCGTTCTCACCCACGCATTTTGAAAGAGCAGTTTGCTCTCACAGTGCTTGGTATGTGCTCACGGCATGAGCAACTCTGAGCAAAGCAGTGGCTTATTCCTCTCATCACCTAGCTTTAGTCTAGATTTTAAAACCTGCTATTGATCCTTAAAAACATTTCTTCTTTAGCGAGAAATGTTGTACGCCAAATTTTATTAATAGGGAATACATATTTAAGGTCAAAGAGTAAACAACGTTATGAATTAAAACTTTGTTTCTTTCAAACAACAAAAATGCCTCTGTTTTGAGACTATTAATTTTTTCTGCCTTTATTTTTTGCTATGAATCAGAATGAGAGCCACAGAAAGAGTTATGCTTATGGCCCATTATTTCTGACTTAGATGGAACAAGGAAATAGCATATCTGTGAAAGAAGTCAGTTATTGCCAAATTAGTTCACTGACATTTGGGACAGGGACGGAGAATTTAAAATGGTTAACCTAACACATTATAAACAGAATACTTGGAATGAGCCTTAAATAGCAGAAACTCTATTGTGTTGGCTCAGAAATCCGAGTTTGCAGAAGATTAAAATTTTGAGGTCACAGGACATGGAATCATTTTTTTAATACAACTTTCCAAATGTGATAGTGTCTAAAATCTCCCCACTTCAACCCAAAGCACTTTTCCACATTCCTATAATTGATCATGAGAATCACAACTTGGACTTTTCTTTCTAACTCATTCATTCTAGAATACTTTTATGAGAAAAATATATCTTCAGTGAGTTTTCGGGGAAAAAGTATCAAAGAATATAATCTGTATATATATGTATATATATAGTATTAAGGTATATAATCTTTTATACATATAAAGATTTGCAGTATTTTTGAGGATTTAACTTATACAAATTCAATTATACTTATTCTCTCTTTTTGGCAACTAAAGTATTATAGAATAGATTTAACATATGTACTCTGTTTTGCGAAATATTGTGCATTGATAAATCTATTTTTAGATATAGATTTATATTATACATAAATATAATGAGCAATATGTAATGTACATGATGGGCAGATTAAGGAATGATTTTTTGAGAGGAATTTCGATTTAATTCTATTTTAATCTTATTTGCTAACTTTAAGGAATAATCCTTAAGCTATAATCCTACTGCAAATATATCCTTGCAAATGGTTTATACAGTTTCTACTTCAGTGCTACATTCGTAGGAATGTTTAATCTCTACTTCTGTGCATTCCATTTTCTAATTCCACATATAAGTGAGAACATGCAGTTTTTTCTTTCCATGTCTGCTTATTTCACTTAGTATAAAGTCTTCCTAGTTCATCCATGTTGTTGCAAAAGGCAGGATCTCCTTTTGTAAGGCTGAGTAATATTTCATTATATGTACATCCACCACAATTTCTTTATTCATTCATTGTAGACTTATGGTTGCCTATCTCCCTTTGAGAAAGTCAGTATCACTGGAAAAGAAATGCTCTTTATTTTACAGGAGGAGAATATTAATGTTGAGAGTAGAGAGGGAGATAGAGGACTGTGGAACCTTTTATAAAGGATCCACTGGTAGAATAGTAATATCAACTTTATTATATGTTTATATGTTTATTTTAGTCATTAATTAATTGACTGACAATGAGATAGCCACATGCAACACGTTGACTAAATATTTGCATTTATTATTGTTTCTCACATAAACACTTTCCACCCCATTTTATCCATCCTGAGTATTCCTATAATGAGGTGTCAGTTGATCTTTGAAATATAGGAAGAGATTACCTTGAATTCTCCTGCACCCCAAAGTATGCCCTTTAAAAGTCTAAAGCTTCCCTAAAATTTCTACATGCACCTCCGGCTTCAGGCTTCAAACTCCCACCCTGGTCAAATTATTTCAAGTTGAGAGACCACTCACTATCTATGATGCTCTGTCTCTGTTTGGACAACACATTGAATCAGAAATGAAGTTTATCTTACTAATGCTATCTATGATCTCCCCTCCCCCACAAATGTTGCCCAGAAGGTTAGAACTAGAGCAGACATAATAATTTGGTGAAAGAAGACAGCAGAATGCCTAGTGTTATAGCACAATGTTAATGCTAGTCACTCTGTTCTCAAGTCCTTCAATCACCCAGCTCAGACATGCCTTCTGCTTGTCATTCTCCAAGTAATACCCAAGTTCATGGCTTCTTTCTCTCTCTTCTGTGGCTCTTTTTGTCTCTCTCATTTACTCCCTCTCTCAAAGTATAAAAAATAAAGCCCCCCAAACCCAAATCATTCTGTTACAAAACTGGCCATTTCTTATGTTGCCTTGACTGCTGATAATACCTATTCCCTGGAGGTCTGACCTTTTACCAGAGCTGTTTAAGGCATTTGCCTCTGTAAAGAGTGTTACTGCCCTCAAAAGAACACTTAGGAGCACTGGGTGTTATATGTAAGTGATGAATCAGTAAATTCTATTCCTGAAACCAATATTACACTATATGTTAACTAACTGGAATTTAAGTAAAAATTTGAAACATGACAAAAAAGAGAATACTTACGCCAAATACTAAGGTTGTAAAAAGTTTTACCAGCAAATGCTCCTTTCCCTACTCTGTCTTAAATAGATTGTGTCTGGATAGCATTCGAGTTTTCCAAATTAGGATGGTTAGCGTAGAATTTTCTCCTTTTAGTTTGTGAGTAGATGGACTGTTAAAAAGAGCCAGTTCCAACTATTACCTTGAGAGGTATGACTGTTCTTTTCATTTGAATTTAACAATATGTAGGAAATGGTAATTATGTATGAAGAATTTGTCAGAAAGTAAAATACCTCATGACACATAGCTCACAAACAGTCTGAACACAGAGTTTATTCTTTACTCCGTGTTGATGGCCAATGTTTATTTAGCAAGCCTGTTTTCAGTTATGACTACCTCATGCACAGAAACAATTCCTTGGACTCACATTATTTCCCCCTGGTCCATGATTATTTAAGCAGGACTGGATGGAACTGCTGCAACACAGTTTGAAAGACAGCATGCGCACAGGCAAACCTACAGGACATTTCTTATCCAGGGACACAGGAAATGGCATTTTAATGTGGCTGTTCTATCATCATCCATGAGCACTCAAGGAGTCCCTGCTCCTATTTTCCTGTTCAGGTACAGCAGAGAAACTCTGCTGATGGCTGGAGAGCTAGCACAGAGAAACCAAAAAGGATGAGAGCCAACGATTGTAAAGGGTCCAGGCTACTGAGAGGAACAAGGAAAAGAGGGTGTGGCTCTGAAAGATGAGACACAACGGAACCGACTAAAAATACAGGCACAATTAAAAGAGTGTATAAAGTTAAGAATGTAAAAACATGCCAATGGTTGCTGGGTGAATAGTGTTTAGAAGCACAATTTGGGGGGGCCTGAGTGGCTCAGCTCAGATCATGATCTCAGGTTGGTGAGATAGAGCCCCTGATTGGGCTCTATGCTCAGTGGGGAGTTTGCTTGAGATTCTTTCCCTCTGTCCCTCCCCCAACTAGTGCATGCGCCTGAGATCTCTCTCTCTCTCAAATAAATAAATAAATCTTTAAAAACAAATAAAGAAAGGCACAGTCTGGGGGAAGGTAGCTTAGGTTTGCCTTCTGGCCCCAGCAATTATAAGCAGGATGATTGGGAGCCTTACCTTTCAGTGACTCAGTTTCTTCATCTATAAAATAGAGACAATAATAAGGCCTCCCTTAGAGATGAAATAAATAATGCAAATCGTGTTAAGCAAGAATTTGGAACAAAGAAGAGCTCAAAAATACTATTATTATTCTGGTACCCCAGTAATAAAAATGTAGCTAAATTATATAATGATGAGAGGTATAAAGTATAGTTTTATTTTGTTCCATTTTTTTCAAGAAGAATGCAATTAGCCATACCGGTAACCAGTGGCATCACATAGCTGTCTCAAAAACTATAAAATAGGTGCTATTATTGTTCAAATGAAGAAACTCTTAATGGGATTTTTTTTTAAAGTCAGAAAAACACCATAATCCATAGAACATTATACCAGAATAGAACTTGTAGATAATCATAGCAGAGGCATTAATTGCCCAGCCATATCTAAAGTCCCTTATGGGTTAATTTGCTTTATTTACATCCTAGAAGAGAATCTCTCTCCAAAAATCTGTCTTCTGGTTCCTGCCAACATGTGAAGGTGAGGCTTGTGGCTCTGTTAGGGTATGAGCCCTTTACTCCTTTTGCAGACCCCCCACTTCCCAGTAGGGTCATGTGGATCCTTAACTTTGGTTTTCTCTCTGGTGGCCATGAGGAAAAGTAAGGGTAGATCCAGAGTAGGGCAATGATCGGCTGTCTTGTGAAATGTTTCATTTGAGATTTCTGCATAGTCAAGGTCCTCAAGAACATTGTCATAAGTCTCAGATCCCACTTCTTCCCCATCAGGGCAGGACTTTGGCTTGGGAGAATGGTCTAGGTTCAAAATTAAGTCTTCTTTGAAAAATCTCTCATTCTTCCAATTAGATCAAGTGTCTGGTCTCAGCTCTGTTGGTCTCCTGTCTGCAGGACATAACTGTTTCTGTCGATGCAGCTAAGGAGGCTCTCAACACACATACTTTGTTTTAAATTGTGGGTCAGTATACTTAAGCCTGCCCTCTTCAGTGCATCAATGGCACTTATCAAAGCATTCAATTCTGTAGTCTTGGGTACTATTCCCTTGAAATTCTCAAATGCTTTTTTTGACTTTTTGCCAGCTAGTGCACCTCCTCTCACCTATCACCACAGGTGAAAGTATTAGCAATCCCTCTGCTGTAGCATGCCAGCACTATCAAAAGCCTGCTTTCCATCAGGGATGGTGTTCTGATTGCCATCTGGTCAGTGATTGGTCCACTTCTAGAATTCCATTCTTAGAGTCTGCTTCCCAGGTCCACTTCTGATACTGTCTTAGATAGAATTTCCTCAGATCAAATCCTGACAGAAGGATTCTTGCAAGAGTGTTGTGTTGAGGAGTTCTCTAGAAGAGGGGGAGTAAGGGAAGCAAAACAGTAAGAAAGCAAGCAAGAAGGTCATCTTGGCTGGAAATGGACCTCAGGCTATCTGTTCCCAGGAAGGGCTCTAAATCAGGAATGATACCCCAGAATTGGTTCCTTCTTGACACAAAGAGTTGGCCTTTTGTCTTCTTGGATTAGTCAGTCATTAACCTCTGGCTGTTCTCTGAGAGTATGGAGTAATGACCTAGTAGAAGAGGCAGCACCCATTCATCAATGGAGGGACAGGTAATTGGACTGGTGAAGGTGATCTGGGTCGGCCCCAACAACCTCACATCAAACAGATTCCATGAGGCCAACTCCACACTATTCTACTCTTCTCTTCATTGATTTCCCCCAACTCATAACTCTTCTACCATTAGAGTTCATTTCTTACAAGGAGTTTAAATTTGTGCATTTTGTTATGTACATCAATAATTTTATATATGATAAATTGTCTCTCCAACTCTCTTTCTTGGCATTTGAAGGATAAGAGTTGGGTAACAGGTTGGACTTTTCTCACAGCTTAAGTCACAGTTTTGAATTCTTGGTTGAAACATAATAAACACTTGGTGATTAGTGGAGTTGGCAAATAATCTATGGTATATAATTAACTATTAATGCTATATTTCTTCTAAGCTTATATAAATACTGACTAGAGTCTAACTAGATGAAATCGAAAGAAATTGTAGCAAGCTGTCTATTTCTCACCAATACCCCAGCAGACCTCCTTTGGCTTCTTAGGACAACACATAGAAAAGAGCAAGTTTCATATTTGTTCAGCTTACTACAAAGGATAAACTTTAAAATAAAACTTACATTTTAATTTAAAAATTATACATTTTATAAAGTATATCCCCATCAAAAATAAAACAAAAAAAGAAAGAAATTGAAAATCAAAAATCAATGGGAAATCAATAGGAAAATGTGAATGAATAATGGACATTCTATATTGGTAAGGATTAATATTCCATGCAGAAGTTAAAACATTTGAACAAGTGACACAGGAAATGATCTAATATGCTTCATTAGGCAAACTGTGAGAGATAAAGAATAAGAGGTATTACACTTTTAAAAAATCTAAAAACATCGTGTGTTTTATAATTGCTTGTATTTGATTAATACAACAGCCATAGAATATTTTTTTCTTGCGGTGAACAAAAGATAAGTAATTGGAAGTAGTAACCATATTTTTTTAAAGATTTTATTTATTTATTTGAGAGAGAGAGAATGAGAGACAGCACAAGAGGGAAGAGGGTCAGAGGGAGAAGCAGACTCCCCGCCGAGCAGGGAGCCCGATGCGGGACTCGATCCAGGGACTCCAAGATCATGACCTGAGCCGAAGGCAGTCGCTTAACCAACTGAGCCACCCAGGCACCCAGTAGTAACCATATTTTTAAACAAAGCAAATAGAAATTGATGATGATCCAGAATACATGAGGCAATTTAGATAAAAAATACTAATGTTCCAAAAGACTCAGAAATTGGCACACCTATAAACCAGAAGGAATGGGCGTTATTCAATATCATAAAAGGGAAAAATTCCAAATATAATCATCTAATTCATAAGTGTTTCCCACCTGACCTTTTAAACAGTTAAATATTTTAGACATTGAGGCAAATTTTCAATGAGACTCAAATGCATTATTCAGGTGAGCAGATGTCTATTTCGCAGAGTTGTTTCAAAACCTCTCAGTGTAGGGGCGCCTGGGTGGCTCAGTCGTTAAGCATCTGCCTTCAGCTCAGGTCATGATCCCGGGGTCCTGGGATCGAGCCCTGCGTTGGGATCCCCGCTCCGCGGGAAGCCTGCTTCTCCCTCTCCCACTCCCCCTGCTTGTGTTCCCTCTCTCGCTGTCTCTCTCTCTCTGTCAAATAAATAAATAAAATCTTAAAAAAAAAAAAAAAAAAAAACAAAACCTCTCAGTGTAGAATGAAAGGAAACATGTTTAGCTCACAAGGAACAGTTTTAATCACTCTAGCATGGTGTAATGACACAAAGTTTTGTTTAATTACTGTCTTTCCAAGGCCCAGCCCCCATGGACTTCTGTCTCAGTTATCTGGACGAGAAATTGGAATGAAAATAGGAAGCACTATTCAATTTAAGTACCTGTAAGACCACGAAGAGGCAGCATAATGCAGACCCACATAGCAAAACAGCACTATCGGTGAAGAGTTTGGTGCCATGTTGACAAAGACCAGAGAGTAGCTCCAGTATGGGAAGGTCCCAGAAGGTCAGAACCAAGTTTGACATGAAGAGTGTAGTTGAGCAGAGGTGAGCTCCAGTGGGCAGGGACACTTCAGGGGGTGCCCAGAGGCATGATTATAAACTCGAGAGGACTGAATAGTGAACACATATGAGATATTTTTCAGGGTTTCCACGAAAATGTTAGTGGCAAGACCCTACACATAATCCTGGGATACAAAGATTTCATAAATAGAAATTCTATCAGTGAGGGGTTTCTGTTTGGGAACTATAGAAAGGAACTCAGGTGATCTCACAATAAAGAAATTCATTAGAGCGATGGCAATGGGGAGTAGGGTACAGGGTGTGGGAAGGGGAGTGGGGTTCCTCACAGATTCAAAGGGAAAGCAAGAGAATTGGACAGGAACCCAGTGCAGCTATGGGCACCTACAGACAGACTTGCCTGCATGAATTTCAGCTCTACCTTTTTCCTTTTCACTCTGTTAGTGACATAAATTCTAGGAAGAAAAACTGATTAGCCTAGTTCAGTCATACACTCACTCTTTGGCTAGGAGAGCACCAAGTACCTTGTTTGGCAGACTGTATATAATAGGACATTAAACAGACTATTCAGTGGGGCAAAAATAATTCTCCCAAAAGGAAAGTGGGGTATTGTTCTAGTGTTAGACATTTCAATGTGGGGGAAAGTTGGGGGACCACTGAAGTTTAGTTAATTGTTAGTACACTTAAATTGGCATGAGACACTAAAGTTACAAAGATTAGACCCAAAAGTGACCAAAATGTGGGAAATGAGGTCAATGTGGGGGAAAGATAGAGAAGCCAGGGCAAATAAGGTTGTAACTGCAAAAAAACAGAAACCAGTTTTGTTCAAGCTTGTAAATAAATACAAATGTGATATCTTTGAGGGCAGGGACCATGTTTTATTCATATTTATTTTCACAGTTTACTCTCTCCCAATTATACAATAGATAGATGTTCTACAAATGTGTGCTGAATTAATAGTGAATAAATGAGTAAGAGAATAAATATATGATGAAATGGATGGATGGATGAATAAGTTGAAAATAGATGGATAAATAATGCTAATTTGGTGAAATCCAACAGTCTGCCAATGGAAATAAATGATGCCAATAGAAATACATGGACACTAATCTAGTTTGCCCCTGTTACAGAAGAGATCCAATAATTAAGATGGGGCCATTAGATTAGCTACAAAGCATCTCATGGCCTATACCTAAATTCTTAAGATGTCTTCTAAAAACTAAAGTGTTCGATTTTCTTTGATTTTGTGTATTCAGAGAGCACAGTTGGTCAGCCTCAAACAACTTGTGTTACTGAGGGATCATGATTACAATGACATGGCTTTGAAAAATGACCCAAAACATGCCCAAATTCTTTCATCTTCTAAAATCATCTACAATAGGTGTCTACCCATTCTGTTTGCTATCCCCCCACCAAGATTTTCTAAAATGATAGCTATAATAATGTCATAAAAACATTCAAAGTACACCTGATCTCTGACAGGGAAGAACAAACAGTAAATTGATCCAACTCATTCATAGAAATCTTGGTGAAATGGCCACAACTCAGCAAAGATCATTCTTATGTTTTAAAAGTTCTGTTTCTTAGAAGATTTTCTATTTCAGGAAAGGAGAAGAGAAAGACTGAAATTATGTGATCCCATGTAGTCAAAATCTTTGTGGTGAGATTATATGATTTTGAGTCTTTTAGCAAAGTTTTGCTTGTTACAACTTTCTAAAAACATGTGGGCATTTCCGCCTTCACCTTAGCTTGTGGTTTTTAATGTGATATTTTCAGACAGACCAACTAGAAGTTTGGTATGTTTTTCAGTATAACATACATAATAGTTTGTAGTATCCAGTTATAAGTACATCTTTTACTGTTCTTCAGGAAATTGTCACATCTGACCCCCAATAAGGCTAATGAGAATACTGCGAGCATTAATGAAGAACACAGTAATAATAATGATGATTTTTTAAAAATTACAATAGGATTTTTTAAAAACCCTGATATTACTGCACACTCATTATATGCCAGGAGCTGTGCCCTGAGACTCAGCTAAACTCCTTGCCTCTCCGTGAGAACCCTATGTGTTCCATCTAGTCTGCCACCTAGAAAAGGTGACATTAAATAATTCTTTGAAATATTTTTATTTCTTTCAACTACTGCATGCTTCGTTTCAGCACATGCTGTAGGTCACATGTATACATTTATAAGAACTTCACAGTGCTTTTGACAAATATAACTTGAAACTATCTTCATCACATATAATAACTGGTTAGGCTTAACATTTTAGTGAGTACCCATAGTCTGATTCCTAGGTTTTTCAGAAAGCCCAAGATTATGTAGATACAACAGGACTGAGGAGGTGCCTCAGAGCCAAAGTAGAATGTGGGGAATTCAGGAGAATATCTCACTGCTGCTCTTACTCACAAGTGCACATCTCTGTGTGTTAGCATAACTCTTCAGTGTATGTGATAATAGTTCAACCATTTCATACTGACATTACTCTCTATCTGGCCATGGGGTGGGTGAGAGAGACCAAGAGCCAAAACATCAGTGAGTTATCTTGGAGAGGTGGTGTAAGAGAGCAAAGTGAGTCAAATCATCTCTTGCTACTATAGAGTCTGAGAAGTTGGTTCTAGGCAAGGACGCTCCAAACTGTGCCAATGGATGGGAGATAAAGCCATAGGTTTACATGAGACAGCCTTCCCTGGCTCACACTCCTAACTGCATCCTGACCTCTCTTTAAACATCTCAGATCCCTAGTGAATTGAGTGACAACACTTAACAGGCTGACAGGTCTCTAGCTCATCTCCTGCTGTGATGCCTCTGGCAATGTCTGCTACAGCCACCCTGGTTTCTTTCATTTCTCTCTGTTTTCCAGCCCTTCTCCAGCCACACTCTCAGAGCCTTTCCACTAGCTGTCAACTCACCCTATAAATTTCCCTCCCTTCCTCACTCAGTTCCTACTTGTCCTTCCAATCTCTGCTCAAATGTTGCTTCCTGAAGGAATTCTCCCCTGCCACTCAAACTGTGTCAGGTTACCCTGTTACAAACTCATAGACCATGATAGATCTTTATTGATGAAATTTGCTTTATTTGTAATTTATATTTACATAGGTGAGTATTTATCTTCTATCTGTTTCCTCAGTGCACCACAAACCCGTATTCCCGATTCTATTTCCAGGGCCCAATGCTTGGAACAGGGTTGGTATTGGATGTAAATTTGTTGCATACACGAATAATTCGTTGTGTGTCTATCAGAGACGCGAAGAGAAATGAAGATATATGGGGGCTTCATATAAACTGTGATGACCGATTAACCAAGACAGGCTTAAGGAACCCTCACCCCAACAAAATTTTAGACAGATTTCTTCCCAACTATATGCTCCTGAATTCCTTTTTTAAAGAGTTCTTACTTCAGAAAATTTGTGATAAATTGCATTGTTTCTCTGCCCCTTTTGAAATGTATATTCATCTTTTCCCAGCCTCCTGCCAGATTTACAACCCAGAAATGTCTTTAACAAGAATCTGGGAGCCAACCCCTTGAAATGTAATCATGGAAGGAGATAGTGCCTCTGTCTCCCAGTGTCGTGGGAAAGTAGGAGCCTAAATATGATGAGAATCAATTAGCAAACATAGATGGCCTACTCTCATTGATCAATCTCTTTCCTAATGTCCTGCAGTCTTTCTCCACTAGCTCATCTCAGCCCTTAAAAACCTTCCTGCCTTTTGCTTCAGCAGAGTTGAGGTCAGTTTCTCTCCCCTATGGCAATAGTCTTGACTAAAGTCTCCCTTGCCTGTTTAACTCGGCCTGGTGCAATTTTTCTTTGACATGATTCAATTGAGCATTGGCTTGGTGGTATATGCCAGAGGAGAGTCTTCTGCTTTGCAGGTCAAAAGAATGTTTGCTCCCTAACCGCTATAGACTTTCCATGACCAGAGGTGAGAAGTTGACCAGATTACCTTCCACTCTTGAACAAGAAAGGTCTTCAACTGCTGGGATTGTGTAAGGGATAGCTCTACATGTAGAAAGAAAAACAAAAGACTTATCCATTAAATTTATATCTGACAATATGATTTTCTGATGTTTTTTCATGTTTCTTTCCCTGAAATTTCCTTAGGTTTAGTTGCATCACACTATCTGTGGCATTCCCTTGTTGTCCAATAGCTTTATATTGTTTTGGAGTTTCAACACCTATAACTAATTCCACTGAAATGTTTAATTAAACTAGTTGATCATTTAGTCCGTGCCACTTAATTAAATGTTAAATTGCTGGTCAAAAGACTTCACTGGAACATGTTTTCAAAATGGCTTGGTAAGCAGGGCAGATCTGAGGTTTGACTCATCCTTAGGAGGTATCTGGGTACTAAAAAATATCTTTTAAAAATAGGAAGCCAGGTCCACCAAGGGAAGGACAAGTGCAGGTGGATGGTCTGCATAGAGAAATTTGCTAACGTTTGTGTTTCTCTCCTCTCTTTCTTTCTCTTCCTTTCTTCCATCTTTTCTTTGATAAATATTTACTGAATAAATATCTGCCCACTTTTCTAGGCCTTGAAGATACACTAGTGAACTAAAACAAATTGAAAAAAAAATCCTGTTATCATAGACCTTACATTCTAATATAACATTCCTTCTTTCTTTCCTTACTTCTTTTCTAAAATCAGATTGCAGAGATACAATCAGTTTTTGGTGGAGCTGACAATTCAAAATCTTAGTTCCAGAGCAATTAAAAAACAAATGGCTTGTGTATGTCAGCTCAGTGCTGGGTCTAAAGAGTCCCACTAAATTTCCGCAGAGATTGTCGACATGTTCACCATCACTCATAAAGACATGTGTCTCTGCCTCCCAGAGATGAATTCAGAGACCATATTGAAGAACAGGAGAATAGTCAAGATCATGAGATTTTAAATAAAATTCAAAATGAGCTCTACTCCACCCAACTGGGTGACCCAGGGGAGACAACAAACAGGATGACCCTAGTGGGGTGGCTCTAGGCAGCCTGTAGGTTCTGGGAGCTAGAGGTGGGGCTGAAAAACAGACTGAGGTGGGGGACCTAACAACACATTGCTTCAGAATCTAATTTGTGGTCTCAGCTCAGCTTATGCTGTTCACTGAAAAGAAGTGAGCCATCTCAAGAGCATTCTATTGTCTTATCTTCTTAGGCTCTAAATGATATCTTAATTGCACATGAATTACATTAAGCCATGCAAGTCAACTAAAATCACCTACATTCCTGGCATTGGATTGTTACCCACACTGGCAACATTACAATTGTTCACTAGCATAGAGGGTGCATTAGAAATTCTAGTAAGTTCATTGCTAGTCATGAATATGATTAACCAATTCCATGAGCATTAGAGTGTAATTAGCCATGATCTGCAATATTTATGTTCCCTTTAGGCATCATTATGTTTTCCTATGTGAGTAATTTTATAACCCATACATCTATAAAGAACCAAGGATATTCAAGTATGTTTATACTTATTTTCATTCAAAACATCTATATTCGTTCTCAAATTTATGAAGATCCGAATGAGGATTATGTGAAACTAGTCACAGAACAAAAAAATACTAAGTATAATTCTTTAAAAATGATGTTAGCTTCAAATGTTACATGATAATTTTATAAGCATACACTATAAAAATATATACCTCCACTTATATAAAATATGAAACATTAACTTTATATCTAATTGTTATTGCTATTAATCCACTAATTTGCTATTTATTATTCTAAACAATGTATTATTGATTTAACTACTAAGCATTGTGCATTCGCAAAAGAAAAATCTGTCTCCCACAAATAAGGAAAGGCTAACATAACCGGAAGAGTGGATTAAACTATACAAGGACCCTAAACAAGTAAGTTAAACAGTATCTGCATTTTATGCTTATCTTTCCAATGTGGGGATATTACAAACAGTGCTGCCAAGAACGTTCTTGTATAGTGGACATGTGCGGTTTATTTTTTGTTCTTTCTCTGACTGGGGCCTAGAGTACAAATTTGAATAGAAACAATGACTTTGAGCATCTCAGACATGTTCTTAATTTTAAAGGGGATGTTTCTAATGTTTTCCCACTGGGAATCATGTACCGTAGGTTTTGGGTATATAACTTTTACTAAATTATATATTTTTATTTTGCTTTTTTTTTTTTTACCCTAAACGAAATCTATCAAATCTATTTTCACACAATTTTAGGTGCTTTCATCTGCTTATGTGGTGAATCCTTTAAAATTATTTTTAAAGATTTTACCAATTACTTGAGAGAGAGAGCATGAACAGGGGGAGGGGAGAGGGAGAGGGAGAAGCAGACTCCCCGCTGAGCAGGGAGCCTAACATGGGACTGGATCCCAGGACCCTGGGATCATGACCTGAGCCCAAGGTAGATGCTTAACCCATTGAGCCCCCCAGGCATCTCATATTTTTAAAGTATTTAAAAAAAATAACAAATTAGTGGAAAGATTTTTTTTTGTTAATATTAAATTGTGTTCTTAGGATAAATCTGACTTAATCTATTTGTTTTATCTTCTTAAACAGAGATGAATTTGTTATAGAAGAAGTTAGTTAGGTCCTAACAGGAGGTCTGGAGGCCGGCAAAGAAGACATCATGGCCAGCTTTGAGGAAGTAAGAGGCGGGTCCTGACAGAACTTACAAACAAAGCCACAAAAAATCGGATCAAACCAGACAGGCCCAAAATGGCGGGTGCCATGACAAGAAACCCCTGACCAAATAAGGGGAAAAAAAAGTGTGAAACCCTACTTTCAAGAAATCCGTGCCCCAAGTAATAAATATTCCACCCCTTAGTTAACAACTCTCAATGAAAGATAAAAACCCAAACAGGGCACTCAGCTCTCTCTCTCTCTCTCTCTCTCTCTAAAGCTTGCCTGCTCTCACATCTCAAGAGTATAGTTCTGATGCAAAATAGTTGGCAGAAAGTCAGGGGTTCCCCACCCTACAAGGAAACCACCCTTAAAAGGATTTTATACCACCCTGGAAGGAGCCCTCCACCCTTTCCCATGTGATAGGTAGATGACAAAAACCTGATTGGGTGACAAGTGCATGAAGGGTTAATCAGATTAAAACAGCCCGCCAAAAAGCCCATAAGAACCCCTAGATTTAGAAACTCAGATGGCAACCCTCTCAGGTCCCCTCCCTCCTCGGGAGATTTGTACTATCATTCAAAAAAACTTTACTATCGCTCAGTAAACTTTGCTTTGCTGCGCACCACTCTTTGTCCGGTCTACCTCTTCACTCTTTGAAGTTGCATGACCAAGAACTGCGCGCACTAAAGGAGAAGGAATCCTGTAACACTTTTGCTTTAATAAGTTTTCCTGCTTGTGTCTTTCATCCACTCTGTTGTGTCTGTCATTCAATTCTTTCTCATGATGAGACCAAGAGTCTTCAGCAACATCTTTGGGACAGGCTAAGTGAAGGCCTCGGGTCCCAGGGTCTTCCCAATTCATCTGGCAACAAATGTGGTTTGCTAACACTTTGTTTGGGTTTTTTTTTTTAAGATTTATTTATTTTAGAGAGAGAGAGAGTGCGCATCAACAGGGAGAGGGACAGAGGGAGAGAGAGAATCTCCAGACTCCCCACTGGGCAGAGTCTGACTCAGGGCTTAATCTCAACCACCCTGGGATCGTGACCTGAGTCAAAATCAAGACTCGGATGCCTAACGGACTGGCCACCCAGGCACCCCTTTGGGATTTTGCATCTATGTTCATGAGTGACATTAGCCTATACTGTTCTTTTTTCCATGTGATTTTTATCTAGTTTTGTTCTCAAAAGTTGTGACGTTATAGAATGAGTTGAATCGTGGATCTGCTTTCAGTTGTCTGGAAATGGATTTAAGATCGACTGATCTGTCCTTTGAATGTTTGATAGAATGCAAATATGCAAGACACTGAACCTGGAGTTCCCTTTGTGAAATTATTTTTGTCTTAGTCATCTGGGGCTGCCATAACATATACCACAGAATAGGTAGCTTAAACAAGAGAAATTTATCTTTTTATGGTTCTGGAGGCTAGAAGGCCAAGATCAAGGTGCCAGCATGGTTAGTTTCTGGTGAGTGCACTTTACTTGGCTTATAGACAATCTTCTTGCTGTCCTCAATTGACAGGGAAAAAAAAAAGAAAGAAAATAAAAGCAATTTCTTTGGTACCTAGTCTCATCAGGGCACTAATCCCATCATCAGGGTCCCACTCCCGATGACCTCATGTAACCGTAATTACCTCCCAAAGGCTCCATCTCCAAATATTATCACATTGGGGATTAGGGCTTCAACATATGAAGGGGAGGGGCAGGGCAAGAACATTCAGTCCACCACGATGTTAAAAATGATTTTGATTTCCTTAATAGATATAAAGTTATTTATTCTTCTATTCCTATTTGAATGTCTTTTGATCAGTTATATTTTCCAGGAATTTTCAAATTTATTGGCATAAAAGATGTTCTTCTTATTGTATTTCTAATCACTTTTCTGTGTGCAATTAATTTCCCATTTCCCTGTCAGCCCGTTAGGCAGCCCTGTCCTCGCTGTGCTGCTTACCACCCCGGAATGACTCTGTGTTGATGCTGAGGGGTAGGGGAGGAAAATGGCACCGACCACCTCCTTTGTTCCCAGAGAGCAGGCTCCGAGCCCGCTGCCTCTCAGCACAATCCTCTGAGAAGAACAAACCGTCTCCCCTGGGTGTGTCCCAGGCCTTTTCCAGATCGCTGTTTCCAGGCCATCTCCCCCGGCTTGTTGGCTTGCGTCCTCACCAACCCTGCGGGTTCTATCCCAGCCAAGCCCGCTGACTTTGCAACTCCAGGCTTTAGGGTCGTGCTGTGGGCAGGGGCTTGCACTGGTCTTCTCGGGGAGGGTCTCACTGCGCTGGAACTGAGGCAAGCTTGACCTGGAAAGACAGTCTCACCAGAGCGCCGGGAAGTAGGATTTGGTGGAACCAAGGGAAGCCGCCTGTGCTGGCAGAGTGCTGCCTCCTGCTGGTGCATCTGTTTCTGCTGAGGGGAGGGGAGAGAAATGGCGCCAGTGGGTTACTGTGTGCCCAGTGAGGCCTCTCCAGGAATATTTCCTCCGGGAAGGACAAATCCTCTCCTGCCATGTGCTACAGGCACTCTGCCTTCTGTCCGGGAGCGGGACCGCGCCCTCGGTGCTCTATCCCAGCCAAGCTCACCTACTGCTCAAACTCCAGGCTCGAAGCCCCGCTGGTGGCAAGAACTCACAAAAATCAGCCCCTCTCTTTTTCCCAGCAAATGGATTTGGTGAAATGTTCTCCTTGTGGGTTCCCCTGTGTTCTCCTCTGTCTGTCTGTCTCTCTCATTTCCGCGACCGTGGCTCCCTCTGTTGCACAGCAGTCTGAATCCCTTTCTCTCCCAAGCCCTATCTCTGCCCTTCCTACCCTCTTCTGAGGCTCTTCTCTCCCTTTAGTTATGGAGTTTGTTCTGTCAGTCTTCAGACTGATTTCTGGAGTATTTAGGATGAGTTGATTGCTATCTCGTTGTGTTCCATGGACAAGACCAGCCTAGGGTCTTCCTACTCAGCCACCATCTTAAGCGCCTAGCTATGCAAGTTCTTGACTTAAGGTGGTTTCTTCCATGTCATCTCTTTTTCTATATTGAAGTGTTAATTTAGATCCAATTTTCACTTGGAAAAAGAAATTCCTTGAGCGGTTTTCTTAATGACCCCAAATATATATTTGTTCACATTCGTAGATGACTACTTAGTTGGCTGAATGTGTAATTCTATTCTTTCTTTTTCACTCCTAATTCTCTAAGTGTTGTTTCACATGAATTCTTAACAGAAGTCCAAGGCCAGTCTGAGTTTCACTGTTTGAAGATAACCTGTCAGGAAGCTTATAAAATTTCCATTTCTTTGAAGAACTAAGTTGATTAACATCTTTTTCTGTGCCTTCTTAATATGTGGAGAGCTTCTGTTAGCTATGGAATCAAGTCTTTCTCTTAGTATCTCTGGTTTTACTTTCCCTGTGATTACTCTTTCTTTCCTTGTCTCTTTTTCAGATATTAGCTCTTCTGGATCTAGCCTTCAAGTCTTTTGTTTTTAACAGTTTTTTCCTCTCATAATTTTCATTTCTCTGCATTCTGAGTTAATTTGGTTTCTTGGGGTATTACTTTCCAACAGTGTTCATTTTATTTACTATTCATTTGTATGTATTGATATTTTCTAACTTCTAAGACTTGGGTGTTGGACTCATACTATGGCCTTTCCATTGGGATCTGGCTTATGTTTTATTAAGATAAAATCCTCTATTATGTATTTATATATTTATATACCTGTTAGCGATCTCCCATCATGGTCTCTCCTGTTTCTTTCATTAACTCTGATTTTTCAACTAGATCTCCCTCAAGTTCCCTTCTTCAATTTTAATTATACTTTAACAGTATAAGAATAATTTGTTGTGTGCTGATTCTTCAAATGTCAGTGTAAAATTCAGGAATTATAAACTAACCTTATGGTCTAAATTTGATCCAAAGACTTGGTGTGCTTCACCAATATACATGCTTCCTAAAAATTATATAAATTCTTTTATATAGCATATTCCCTCTCCATTAGATCAAAGTTCCACCAATCTCTATGATATAATAGTAAGTGAATTCTCATATGTTTAACTACCTGACTCTTGAAGACACTTGAAAACCCTAATGTTTTAGGTTTGAATTTTCTCAACACTACGTAGATCCAGCTGATGATTTCCTTCAGGCAGAGGTAGGTTATTAAGGTATGAACTAGAAAGAATGATTCTGTTTCTAAAAGGTTGATGTTAGAAGGGCCTTCAAGATATCCTCTTAATATGAGAGGGGTCAGGGAGGAGTCCAGAAGTTCATTAAGCTTCCCTCAGAGCAGGAGAATTTGAGAGCACTAGTCAATCCTCCTCTATGTGAGAAGGTAGCCATTCCATTCAAACTGCTGAGATCTCTCAGAAGGCAGTAGGACTGACTTGTCTAAGAGATTGCAGTGAGAGACTAGGCGAGCAGTGATCCTCACAACTTTCCCATTGCCACAAACCCTCACCCTCAAACAGAGACCTGCCTCAGTCTCACCTTTACTTGGCTATGGAGACCCAGCAATTCAGATGTAGCTTGTAGACTATGCCCCCTCTAGTTCAACAGATAATGGGAAATATTCATGTAATTCTATATTCTTGAGTAGCCTCAGAGAGTAGGGACAGGGAAGAAGACTGTGTAGTAGCTGTGAAAATCCAGTCATTGCCACAATTTTCCCAAATGCTTTTAATTTTTTAATTTCTACTCTTACTGGACCACAAGTTTTGTGTTTTTGTTCTATTTTGTTTCTGAAGACTATCATTAAATGAGAAGATTGACAGAGAAAGAAATTTTTATAATAGCAAAATCTACAGAAGTGCAGTTCTAAATTTATAGGATAACAAAGTTAACTAATTCCTACTTTATTTGAACAGGGAATTTGGAATTTGGTAGGGCTTTTGTGCACTCTGCTACTGGTGAGAACACTGGGTTTTAACCACAGTAAAACATATGCAGTACTTTTATTGTCCTATTTACCACATATTTCCATTAAAATTTCTTTAACTTTGGCCATTATAATAATTTATGAATTAAAATGAGCTCTTTATAGTGAGGTAGAGCAGGATTAACTCATGTTGAATAATCCAAAATTCCAAACAATTTTCTGTGTTCTGAATCATGGTTAGAATTTAAGATTGGATTCCTTCTGATTTGAACCAAATTATATATTTTTATGATAATTATAATAATATGAATTATTATTACATTTTATACATGAACTACTTTCACTGATAATTTTCTTTTCCCCAAATCCTATTCTGTGATTTCCTTGTCAGTATTTCTGGCATAATAAGTGAAAAGAACTAAAGAAATGAGGGAAACTAAGCATGGAAGAGAGATCCATTTGTGTGAATCTTTGTAGCCATGTTTCAGGAAAAAATAAAGGCCGAGAGTCAATATTCTTTGTGTTTTAGTTAAACAGGAGCCGGAAGAGCTATTTCTGTCTCTAAGTTGATCTGCGGGTTGGAACAGTAAGCAACTGATCTTTGCAGTGTGGCGCTGAGCAGGAATGAATTGTTGACCAAGTTTGAGGCAGGCTCTGGAGGCCATTCAGCCCCCTTCAGAGCAGAGGTGCTGGCCCTGTGCTAGCAAATGGACCTGAGAAAGGTCACTGTACCTATAGAGACCAAATACCATCTGCGACTCAGGCAGCTCCTGAGCTGCTCAATAGCCCTAGGGAAGGAGCCCTGGTGCAAACAGGCTCCCGCTTTAATACTCTTAGTGTTTGATTCCTGGAAAAGTTAATCTTGCTTCTTGGCCTGCCTGCAGCTGGAGATGAGCAGCACAGTTCCTAAACATGAATTTTCATGTCCTAAATCTAGTTATTCTTGTGAATTCTAGGTAGTGAGACTGATGTCCTCACAACTCCTTAATTCAGTGGGGAAAGGTTGCCTCCATTTTTTTTCTTGTAGGAATTCAAAACCTTAAGGAAACAAACATAAAGTAGGCACTAAAGTTGCTTCAACCATGGCTCCTGTGCTCAAATTAGGAGCAAGCACTTCGGTTACTCTTGTGTGAAGTTCATTGTGGTTCTGTAATGGGCTCTTGCTCCCAGTTCTATTCTGATACTTGATTTTCATAGTGATAGACTCATATTTCATTGTCAAACCCAAGAATGACTTCCTGGGTATATAAAGACATCAGAAGTTATAGAAAAGAGAAGTTCCTGGAGCATCCATCTTTACACTCCAAAGCCATTTAATTTCATGGGCTAGCACTTTTCCAGCACTTGGAAAGCCATAGAATGCTTGGATGTGTTATTCGTTAGCCACCGGTCTCTTTATAAAGAGTCATGTTTTCCTTTTCACAATATGTCCTGCAAGGAAGAGTCAGCAGTTAGCAGTTTTGGTTATCCTAAACATACAGTGACGAATGGTACTGATTTTCTCATTTATTCAAGCTAATGTGTAGAAGGCATTGGTCACCTGGATATTACCCAGTGAAAAACAATCTTTTCTGTTTAGCCCCTGCTGTCTGTAGTTCACTGAAAACCATCACACACAGAACAAATATGCTATTTCTGCCTTCTTGTTTCTTCCAATACATCTCTTATCATAGATACTTATGCATTACTTCCTCAAGAAAGTGTGAACCTTGGAAAAAACTCAAATTCACCTTTTCACCGCTAATTCTCTGAATTGAAATGATCTGTATACTATTATTTCAATAAAAATTAGTCATTGTTATTTAGTTTCCTAGTTATAAATAACTTGGCAGTTATGTCCCACAATTTAGTAAATGACATTCAATTTGGAAAATAAAATACTCACATATTTCATTTTTAAAATCATTATACAGCTTCATCATAGCATTTTAAAACAACATTACTGGGGTGTCTGGGTGGCTCAGTCATTAAGCGTCTGCCTTCAGCTCAGGTCATGATCCTAGATTCCTGGGGGATTGAGCCCCACATCGGGCTCCCTCCTCAGTGGGAAACTTGCTTCTCCCTCTCCCACTCCCCCTGCTTGTGTTCCCCCTCTCGCTGTGTCTCTCTGTCAAATAAGTACATAAAATCTTTAAGAAAAAAAATAAAACAACATTACTACACTAGCCTCTACATTGAACTCAACGTTGGCTATCTTTTGTTGAAACATGTCTGCTACGGGCGCCTGGGTGGCTCAGTTGGTTAAGGGACTGCCTTCGGCTCAGGTCATGATCCTGGAGTCCTGGGATCGAGTCCCGCATCGGGCTCCCTGCGCGGCAGGGAGTCTGCTTCTCTCTCTGACCCTTCCCCCTCTCATGTGCTCTCTCTCTCTCATTCTCTCTCTCAAATAAATAAATAAATAAATAAATCTTTAAAAAAAAATATGTCTGCTACTCCAAACCTCTGTGTCACTAATCTCTACTCAAGACTACAAGAATATGGCTAAAGTTGCTTCACCTGTGTAAGCAACAAGGTAAGGGGAAAACATCTCTGGAGTAAATGTTAAGAATAATGGTATAAAAATGAAGACCTTACAAAAAATACGCTCATCTTATTCATATTCTTTTACATATATATCCATAATGTATTCTATACATTTTTGTAGGTATGATACATTTTATAGTAAAAGGGAATTCAGTGGGGAAAAAAAGAGAATAATGACAAAATCATTATGCCCTAGTAGTAAAATTTAACCTTACAGACAATGGCAACTTCCAGGTCAAAGATTCTATGTTTTCTAACCAAAAAGATAAATAAAATGTAAATTACAAAATATATCATTAAAAGTGTCACCTGTGTGCCTAAGGCCTAATGAAAAGAAAATCTAAGAGACAAAGAGAAATCTTGGGGAGATCTGTGTGAATTTTGGAACAAATGAGGTTAACATGGGGAAGGCGAGGAGCTGAGCAAGAAGCCCAAGTGAATGAACCCACAACTCTATAGAGAACAGAAGAGTAAAAGAGAAAGCAGCAAAATTATGAAACCAGGGCGAGTTCCCAAGGAAGAGAAAAAGGAAGAGCAAAATTGTGAGGGGGGAAAAATGAGAAAAGTTAAAGTATGAAAGGAGGTGCATCTTGCAAGAAACTTGCAATTACATATGGCAAAAGAGAAGGACCAAGGAAATGTTTTCCCTCTGACAAGGTCAGAGAGAGAAAGCTATAAAACAGACCTTGTGAAAAAGGAGATGCTTTTAATGTGTCTTTCCCTGTCTCTTTTTTCAAACAAGTGTAATTTGCTATCAGTTAACCAGAGAGGGTACTATCTGAGTTTGGAATACCAAATAAGAGGCAAATAAATAGAGTACATTTTTCTCAAATCTAGATCGGCTAAAATTTGCGCCTCGAAGAATTCTCAAGAATTCATGGATATTACTATAGAATTCTTAGTCTCTATCTTTGAGATATCCTGTAGAATAGTTTCTGTTTCTAAAACCCAGAAACAGAGTGTGTGTGGTAGTATTACTATTAATATAGTTATATTAATATAACTATGTATTAGTTACATATTATATTAATTATATATTAATTATATATAATATGATATATATTATATAATAGTACTATATATTAAAAGTAATATATAAGGTTTTTTACATTAAAACTAACAGAAGAAAAGATGTAACTTTGCTTGCTAGACTGGATAGAGTCACTTCAATTTTTGTAGAGTTGTTAAAAAACAAAACATTTGGGATTTATCCCCCTGCCCCCCCACACTACCAGAAATTATAAACATGTTTAAAATGTCTAGAAACATTGTTAAGAGTTCATTTGCTATATTCGTAACTCACTATCAGAGAAAATTTGATACCCTCACCAAGGCATGTAGTCCTAAATTGACAAATTCAACAAACTAGACATTCTGGGATAGTTTCCATGGTACCCAATATGCATTCTCTGATGAATTGATGAAGTTCATGGTCAGATCCAACGTGAAGTAGAATGTACAGAAGGTAAAAAAGACTTTTCTGATATTTCTTTGAATATTTTCTCCCATCCCTTTTCTCCATTTTCTTTTCCTGAAACTTTTACTTATCAGATGCAAGACCATGTATTATCTATGACTTATTTTTTTTCTTTATAAATTTGTCTCTAATATTTTAGGCAATTTTCTTGATTTTGACGTATCACTCTTCTTTTAAATTTTATTTGCATTTGGGCAGTTTTAAAGTCCAAGAGATTTTTCTTCTCTCTATTCCTACATCAGTTTCTTGTTTTATATATGCTATTTTTTTCTTAATTATCTCTTAGATTTGATTTTATCTTTTCTTCTCTGACGTGTCTTTTTCCTCTGTATTCTCTCTCTCTCTCTCTCTCTCTCTCTTTGAACTTTGGTCTTTCCTTCTTCAAGTTTTCCTCAGATGTCTGGAGATCTTTGGTTTTTCACTCATATTCAGAATTTATAATATCACCTACTACCATTAACTTAAGTTCTGTTTAAATATATTATTAAAGGAAGAAAGGGAGGAAAAACAAAAGAAGCTAGAAAGTCTGACAGGGATCACTGTATGTGGATGAAGTTAACTGAAGGCAGGCTTCTTTCCATGCTGAGCAGGGAGAGAGCTGGATGTAACCCAGATGAGCCCAAATGAAAGAAAGCTTAATTCTGGGGCATCAACTCTCACACTAGCCATGCTAGTTCTCCTCAGAAGTTTCTTTTTTATTATTTCTTTAACGAATAACTCTTAATTTTTATCCTTCGGGGCTCAGGAGTTTCAGCATTCTCTAGCAAGCATGGGAAAGCAAAAATCTTTTATATAAACTTATTTATATCCCTATATTCAGCTCTTCCAGAATCTTGCCCTCAGTTGTACTGTTGTGAAATTCCTGACAAGTATTTATGTTGGGTATTCAGGAAAGATTAATCAGCATTGGCAGAAATTCTCAGGAATTTCCAAAATTAAAAGTTGTTTTATATTTTTCATTATAATTATTTACATATTTCTAAAATAAAAATCATAATAAAGGTGATTTTTCTGTGATAAGATCATACTAAAAGTTTCAGAGATTTTCTATAACAAAAAATAACATAATAATAAATGTACCGTTTGTTATTATACTGATACCTTATGACAAAATTATATATTTCAGAACATGGAAAACATTTTTACTCCTAATATAAACATTTTGTAACAGGACACATTATAAGAAGTGAACTCCATGTGTCAGCATTTCCTGTTCTTGCTTTTGACTTGACTTCAGTGGTATCACAGGCTGAATTAATTCCTCCTAAATTTCATATGTTGAAGTCCTAACTCCCTGATACCATAGAATGTGACTGCATTTGGAGAGAGTGTCTTTAAAGAGGTAAATAAGTTAAAAACCAGATCTTTAGGGAGGGTCCTAATGCCGTATATCTTAATCCCATATAAAGAAGAGGAAATTTGGCCACAGACATGTATAGGCACAAAAGGAAGACCATGTGACAACACGGAGAAAATGGCCATCTACAAGTCAAGGAGAGAATCCTCAAAAGGAACCACCCTGCTGATACCTTGATCTTAGACTTCTAGCCTTCAGAACAGTCAGTCATTACCTTTGTGTTGCTTAAACCACTCAGTCTATGGTACTTTGTTATGATAGCCCTAGCTAACTAATACAAGCGAATTCCTTCAAACAAGGAACATTTCTATGTAGATTGTTAAACTTTAATTCTTGCATTCCCAATTTCTCAATTGAATCTTTTTTTTTTTTTTGATTCAACATTTGTTGAAGTATGCAAGTTTTCCAATAAATGCCAGGGAGGAATTTCAACATGAAAACAATAGTCATTGTACTTGTGAAAATGCAAGTATATCTGAGCCTGTCTGTAGGATAAATCATCAGCTGCAGACAGTCCATATATGAGGTCAGTGTTGAGGATTCCATAGTTGTTCCATGGATCCTTTCTTAAATACACTGCCCATCTTCCCCCCAAAATATATTGCAATCCCTTGACCACTCATGGTTCCCTTTTAATTATCTTTGTTATATGAAATAATATTTCCTTACTCTTCCCATTAGGTGAATGGTATTTGGGGAATAAGGAGAGACACATTCATACGCTCAGCCTACCATTTTGTATTTGAAAAACCCTTGAAATATGTCATTTTTTTGGGTAGATTTTGTGTGTATCGAATGAAGGCAAAGGAAGAAATAAAATCCTTTTCAAGTCAATAAAGAGCGATTTCTAATATAATTTTAGAGGACATTAATCTTAGTCAAATTTTGAAGTCGGTATATAAGAATATGACTTTATTTTTTATAACTGAAATTAATTTGTGTCTCAGGCATTCATTATGTTTATTATTTTTTGAAAAAATCTCAATTTATTATCATCTCAGTCAATTCAGGTTTACCTCAGCAAATTCAGGTTTTGACACCTGCTTTTTCCCTTGGGGTTATACTATAAAATCCAAAGAAAATTTTAATTTCAGTGATTATATCAACCTACCCCGAAAGCAGTGGATCCCAGACTCAAGTTCTATTGTAATTGGAGGACAATTGTATTGGTAACCTATTGGGGCTGTAGCAAGTTACCACATGCCTTCTGGCTGAAAACAACACAGATTTATTATTTCATAGTTCTGGAGATGAAAAATCCAAAAATTTGTCTTATGAGGCTAATATTAAGATATTGGCAGGGCTGTATTCCTTCTGAAACTCTAAGAAGAGAATTGTTCCTTGTCCTTTCCAGCTTCCAGAAACCTCCAGCATTCTCTGATTCCTGATCTACTTCAAGCCTTGGCATCTCTCCAATCTCTGCTTGATTGTCACATCTTCTCTGACTCTACTGACTTCTATTTCAGTCTTCTAAAGACCTTTGTGTTTACACCGGGATACTTGAATAATCCAGGATAATCTTCCTATTTTAAGATCTTTAAATTAACCATATCTGCAGTCTCTTTTGCCATGTAAGGCAACATAAGTTTCAGACATGACGGGATGGATGTCTTCAGGGGCCATTTTTCTGCCTACCCCGATGAGGTGACAGATTTAATCTATGGTATATAAAATACTAACACAGTAGTTAATATTTCAAATATTTATTCTACTACAGAGTAAACCAAAAATAAGTTTTGTTTTGTTTTGTTTTTTAAGAGAGAGAGAGCAAGCTAGCAGAAACAGGGGCAGGGGGAGCAGCAGATTCTCTGCTGAGCAAGGAGCCCGATGGGGGACTCGATTCCAGGACTGTGGGATCATGACCTGAGCTGAAGGCAGATGCTTAACTGACTGAGCCACCCAGGCGTCCCCAAAACTAAATTTTTTGCTGATTAACTCTTACATTACAGGCACCTTAAAATGTAATTCAAATTGCAAAGAGATAATGTATTGCTAATTGCACACTACATATTAATTTATAAATGTAAGCTGGGTTAAAAATGAAAGTCCCTCTTTTTCCAAGTCAGCAACAAGCATCAAAGCCACAGAAAGGACCTCACTCAATGACCAAAGCACTGAGATGAATGTTGTATAATACATTAAAACAAGTCCTTTTAAATTCAAGTCATATGTAAATCAAGAGGCAACTTCTTTAGAGATTATCATTTTAGAGAGTGTCCCTAAAAAAGCTATTCGTATTGTTTCGGGCACAATAGGCTGATAAGTTAAATGGTAGGCATTTTCTATTATTTGAAATATATCAAAACCTAAACCCCTTAGAGATCTCTTTTCTAATAACTCACAGGAGAACACTAGTCTGCAATGACAAAGAACATGCAGCTAGCAAAGAGACAGCAAGCTGGAGGGAGGGAACAAATTTGAAGTGAGAATATCACAGGTAGGAAATAGTACAGACTGCTCAGAATGGGACCTACACTCACAAATAAAATCTTTGTGACGCTTTGCAACTTTTGCCCAATGGCAGACAGAGATGGAGTTCCATAGCGAAAGCTGTGACGTGGGAGGGAAGAGGGGCAAGAAGCCATGTTCACGGATAAGACCCATCTGAGGCACTACCAAGTCATCCTTGTGTTCCACACAAGGTAGGGAAAACCACAGGGGACCTCTGGGAAGGGTTTGGCAAAAAGCAGTGCACTAGCTAGCTGAGGCTGGATTTCTGGGCTAAGGCTTCTGAAATCTACGAGATAAGGAAAGTTGAGGACACAGGAGACTTAGCAGAATGGGACACACAGGCTAACAATGCTCTACCCCCATGGAAGGAGTGAGATGGGAAAGGCTGCCATCCAGTATCACAGCTAAAACATAGAGTGGGGTCTGGTCCTTGAGGCTCCCTGGTGTGAGAAGAGAAGCAGAGCACTGTGTTTGGAAAAGCCTGACTGCTGAGGTTGAATACTCTGGCTTCTTAACAGGCTGACCTCTGGGATACCAGGAAGGCAGGGCAGGCTCTGCAGAGATGGGACCGAGACTGGGGTAGTCTTCAAAGGAATCTCTGTAGAATGCATTGAATTTTGACAATTTCAGTACTGGGCATGAAAGAAAGTGAGGGGAAGAAATCTTCTGAGCCCCAGTCCCTGCTCTGCCACTAAATAATTATGTTACCTGGGGAGAGTCACTTAGTCTTTCTGGGGTCTTAAGTAAGACTCACTAGGGGACTGCATGGAACTTTTCTATGTGAGTTTCCAGGGTCGTGGTTTTTGTGATCTACTTTGTACTTCTGCTTCCTCATCTGGCTGGAAGAATAAATAGTACATATCTCATATATTTGATATGATGTAACAGCATAAAGACCCTAGGGAAGTGCCTGCTATATAATAAGTGTTAACTCTTACTATCACTCCTTTCCTTTCTCATGACCACTAGTATAGTCCAAACTCATTGTCTCACCTTTGGATGACTTTAACAGTCTACATACCATTTTCCCTATTTGCAGAGTCTCCACATAATTCCAACCAGAATGACTACCAGCCTAGTGATTCTTAAAGACCAATCAATGAAGCCCTTAAAATTCCAAGCACAAGCAAGATTCAGGGACTGTTCCAAAAGCACAAAAATTAATATGTGCATATTTCTGGGAAAGGCTGCTTAACTTTCAAAATAATAAAAAAAATAATCTCAGACTACTTAAACTGATCTATGTCTAAATCACCTCATTCATCACTGGACTGTTCAGATCAGAAAAGAATTTTTCCTAGCTCATTTACATGCCCACTCGTCTACTAAACTATTTCATTCTCTTTTAACTATTCTCACATCTCCACCATCTCCTTACCTACCTCTAAGCTATTTCCTGGAGAAAACAGATGTCATCAAGATGCATTTTATGAGTTTCCACTGTAACAGAACCCCAAACAGGTCTTAAGGGTTCACTTGATTCAAGCTTATGCACTCCCTGCTTGCTAACCTAAATCCCTTGTCCATAGCAGAACTTTCTTTCCTTGAGACTTGTAGACCACTGGCCTTAAGGAGTGAAGGATCAAACTTTCCCAGAAGATAAGATCTAACCACGTTTGAGAATAGCTGCCAATGGTGCCAACAAATGTGTTCAGGGTCATGTCAACATACGAGTAACCACCTGGGCACCAGCATACGAGTAACCAACTGGGCACCAGCTTCTCCTGCACGGAGCCCCTCTCCCTTTTCCTGTGTCTCCCCCTTTAAAACCTTTCAGCTTTACCTGGATGGGGAAGATAGTCTTTGGGACATTAGACTGCCATCTTCCCAGGTTGTCAGATCTTGAATAAAGCAAACATTCCTTCCCTACTCTCACTTGTCTCTCAAGTATTGATCTTCAAGTGATGAGCAGCTGAACCTGACTTTGGAACCCATAACACTACCACCTCATCCCCCAATTCTTCCACCTTTGTCCCAAACACTCTGCCTATTGAAGAGTACTGTGCCACACAAATGTCAAGTCCACCCCTGGTGTGTCATTCATTTGCTCTTCATCTTAAGGGGTATCACTCAAGCAAAACCTCCTTTTACCTGCAGCATCATCAGATTTCCTGTTCCTGGATCTTTCCCTTCAGCATGCAAACATGCGTTTGTTATTTCTCCCACATAAAAACAAGTTACTTGATCTCTTTTTTCCCACCAGATCCCTCCCCTCTTCTTTGCTTTCCTATGCAGGAAGACACCTCAAAGAGTCATCAGTATTCACAGTTTAGACATCCCCTTCCCCATTCTCTCGGACCCATTCCAACCCAGCTTTTATCTACATTATTCCACCAATACTATTATTGTGAAGGCTACTGATGACAACCAATTCTGTTAATAGTTTCCCATCTGATTCAAAATAAAATCAGAGTTTTGCTATGACTTGGGATGTCCTAGGTAGCTTGGTTCCTCACACTTTCTCTCTTATATTATATCTTAGTTATTTTCACCATTTAAAGCCAAATTGGCCTCCTCTCTGCCTAAAATATTAGGGAAGTCCCCACCCAAGGGCTTTTGCATCTGGAATTCCCTTTGTCTAGAATGTTCTTCTCATAGAGACTCTCAGCTAATTTCGTCATTTTTTTCAGGGCTCTGCTCAAATTCACCTTCTCTTTAGGCCTCCTATAGAAACTTTATCTAAAATTTCAACCTTATTTTTCAACACTTCATATCCTCTTTCCCTGCATTATTGTTTTTCCTTCAGGACTTATCACTTTCTATCATATGTATTTTACTTAACTATGTTGTTTATCATCTGTTTCCCTCAATAGAATGTAAGCTCTATGTGGGGTAAGAATTTGTGTCTGTTTTGTTCACTATTATATCTTCAGAACCTAGAACAGTGTGGGGCACATAAATACTTGTTTAAGAAATTGACAAATGGATTTTATTTTACATAATAGCACATATATAAATCTGCCAGTGATACCTTCTTCCTTTGAAAGACTTTCTTTTTGTTTTCCAGAACTACATACTTTTCCAATTTTTCTCCTATTTTCCTAGCTTTTCCTTTCAGTTCTTTTTACCCCAATTTTTCCTTAACATCCCAATCCAAAAATGTTGGAGTGTTTCAGGGTTATAGTTGAATTGTATCCCCCACCCCCACAAATTCATATGTTGAAGTCTTAACCCCCAGTACTTCTGAATGTAACCTTATTTGGAGATAAGGTTTTTACAGAGGTAACCAGGTTAAAATGAGGTAATTAGCATGGGCCTTAATCCAATATGATCCATCTCCTTATAAAAAGGGGAAATTTGGAGATGCACACATAGGGATGACACCATGTGAAGATCAAGACAGAGATCGAGGTGATGCTTCTATAAACCAAAGACTGCCAGCAAACCACCAGAAGCCAAGGAGAGGCATGGATCAGATTCTCCCTCTCAGTGTTCAGGAAGAACCAACCTCGCTGACACCTTGCACAGAATTTCATCTCCAGAACTGTGAGACAATAAATTTCTCTTGCTTATTCCCCAGTCTGTGGCACCTTGTTATGGCAGCCCAAGTTAATTAATATATCCAGGGGTTATGTGCTGAGATTCTTTTTTAGCTACATTTAGTCCCTTGTGATCTCACAATTTGTGTCTTTAAATCTTATTGCTATACTGAGGTCTTTCAACCTTCGGCCTGCAACGCCGCATGTCCTCAGAACCCCTCAGGAACATAACATGTCCAAGGCTAAACCCATCCTCCCTTGAAACCGCCTCCCCGATCCCCCCTGGTCTTTTTCATCCTAGTTCATAGCCCTTATTCTTCGTTGCTGAGGCAATTTACCTTGGAATCATTCTGGACTTTTCTCTTCCATATCTTCAAACTATCAGCAAAAAATCTGACCCTACTTTTGAGACATATGCAGACTCCACGTCTCACCATCTGCACTGTGTGGACCCCGGTCACGACTACCATCATTTGCCTGATTTCTAGCAATAGCCTCCTCATTCCTCCTCCTACTTTCACCCTTAACACCCCTTCACCATATTCCCAACACAGCAGCCAGAATGATCCTGTTAAAACGCAGTTCAGACCCTATCACACCATTGTCTGAAACGCTGCCACATCTCCTCATCTCACGGCTAAGTCCTTATGGTGGCCTGGGAGGCCCCACAAGGTCCTGGGAAAGCTTCCTGATCTCATGTCCTGCTCTGCCCGGTCCAGCTCACTGGACTTCCTTACTGTCCAAATATGCCAGGATTTTCCCCTCACTTGCACCTGCTGTTCTCTCTGTCCAGAACACTCATCTCTCAGATATCTAAATTGCACATCAGATTCATTTGACCAATATTTCTTGAAGGAATAGTGACTGAATTGAAAAGACTTACTTTAATAAGAGATAATTAAAACTCTTTAGATACACATTTGAATTGCATTACAATTATATCCCCATTTGATCTTTACAAGCTTCTTATGTGCAAATACCATCTATAGAAGTTTTCAGTTTTCACTGCAGTGCTTTGGTAGAAAGTTCACTTAACAAATATTTAATGATTTGTAGAATCAGAAATTAGCAAAAGATATAGTTAGTCCAACTCACTTCAACTTCTGTCAACTGCTTTGCATTTACTGGTAGTTCTAGACTAGTCTTTCCTTATATAACCATTTGTTCTAATTGTAGCAAGTGAACCTTAGCATAATTTTGTCTTATGATGATAATGATTCCTCATTAATGGTTAGGGTCTATTGACTCTCACTTTCTTCATCATTTCTTTAAGGCTTTTTGTAAGAATTTAAGATCCATAGCCCAAGATTTAAAAAAAAAACAAATTCCCACAGAAGTCTATTCTTTCCTTGTTTTATATTACTAGAACCCCAGTTTTTAGTAGGGCACATGACTATCCAGAATAAAAAAAATTTTTTTCTACCCTGTTTTCCAAATGACTCTGATCATAAAACTATGTTCTAGTCAAAGAGATCCTAAGCATAAAATATCAGTTAAAAGAAAATCTGCATGCACTCTTTGCCCTTTTTTTTTTCTATGCTCTTTCTTCCATCTTACTGCCTAGAATGCAGAGATGATGGCTGGAACTCCAACTGCAATTTTTGGATCATGATGAGAGGTTTAGTTTCCTGAGAGCTTCGCGGAGCAATACCTTCAAACTAACCTGTGATATCTTCCTTCTGGCCTTATGTGAGAAAGAGATTTCTCTCATATTTAAGTCACTGTGATTTTAGAACTCGCACAGCTTCAAACATAGTCCTACCTCAAACAACACAAAAACTATCTAATGCCTGGAACTTGAGAGCTAAAAACGAGTTGCTGCTGCATCATTTAACAGAATCAAAACAATAGAAAGTGTCTGCAATGATAATCAAAGTTCTTTATTTTCTCTATTTAATTTCCTACAATCCCTTTGGAAAAATATTTGTGTCTCCAAATGTACTTTCATTGAAGGAAGCTGATAACCAAAGCATTATGTGAGTAGTTATGGAAAAAAAATTTATTACTGAAAAACAAATGTTCCATTCAGTTTACTTTTTACACATAACTTCACACAAGCAGAAAGGAAAGGTCAAATGTCAGGAACAGAGGCCACTTTCTTTCACTGAAACACCATGACAGAGAGAGATTTCGGCAATTACAGATCCAAATTGGAGAGACTTTACATCTTACTCAAAATAAATGATGCCTAAAAATGTGAAAACGTATACCACTTTCTGAAAATCAGTTTCAAAGAATGTCTTTTTATCTTTGTTCTTGGTTTTCCCTTAGACATTTTGCAGTTTATTTAACACAGCATTCTAGCTGCTTAACATTCAAATTTAGACACACTGATTATGTGCTCCACACTTCTGAATAGTTAAGTGTGCTCTATAAATAAACACATCATTTGTGTTCTATTACTACTCTCCTCAAAAGCTTCACATAATTGGAATTAGCCTAGTATTTACTTATCACTAAATATATTTTTGTTAGAAAGGATACACAACATATGAAATTACAGGAACTTTATGAGTTAAAGACAGGTTTCAGGACTCTCAAATAATATTTACAATGTAAACATCACAGTTATTACATTAAGATAAAGTAAACCACAACATTCACAACACTATATATTTTATTTGGTTTTGATATTGAAGTTGTTTTCTTGAATTACATATTAGAACTCAAAATATAATTACTTCGCCTATCATTTTCCTCCAAGAATTCTGAAAAAGAAAGAATTGGTGTTTTAAGCATAAAAATATTTTTATTTACAGCATCTTAGTTTCATTCACTTATCCACTCACTTGATCACATCTATTTCCCTTTGCCCTTTGTGAACAGCCTGTCATGACAGGAAATCATGTTCTGGGATATCAGAAAGGTATCTTCCAAAGGACTGATTGTCAGAAAGAAACTGAAATGTGAAGAGGCGTTTTAATTAGTCATTATATATAATTACCCATTTGTAATTTTCACACATGGTTGACACACAGGATTTCCCATTAAAAGAATTTGTCCAAAGTTACCCATTCAGAAAAGAAAAGAAGGGAGGATGGAATCTCATAAATTATCTTACAGCTTACAAAAGACAGAGCAATTAATCCTCCTTTATATTTTAGTGCCTCTTGTATTTCTTAATTAAATGAAATAGGCTTCTTCTTATAAATGTTTTTTAGAAGCTGTATGTGATTTTTTCTTCTTTGAGCAAAGGGACTTATTTCTCTGAAATGTCTGTGCATGGTAAGGAGCAGGCAAGTGCAGGACCCTGAGCATCTGTCTCTCAGTGGACAAAAGCAACCAATCAGGCAGGTGTCTTCTCAGACACTCCGCCCACACTTGATGACTCTCTTAGCTCTCTGCTCCAGGAACTTCAGTAAGACCATGGATTGCCTTCAGTCTGAGTGTGGGTCTAGTTTAGTCTCCTTGACCTAGTCAGAGGTTGTAGTCCAGCCTACCTTGAGGTTTTACAATTAAAATAGTATTGTAACAGCAGGTCCCATTCATCTTACATATTATCTGTGGCTGCTTTCATGCTACAAGAGCAGAGTTTGAGTAGTTGTAACAGAAACCATATAACTCACAAAGCCAAAAATATTTACTCAGTAGCCCTTTACAGAAAAAATTTACCAACCTCTGATACAATGATGACATAAAATTCCTTTAGGCACTGGCCAAATATTATAAATTTCTTTTTATGAGCTAATGTAAACATTAATGTAACTCAGGAAAGAATTATATCTTGTATCCACATGTACAAAAAAGCAACTGGGCGAACAAGCTTATCACTTAAAGAAAAAAGCCTACTTGTGTTTTCTCTATTCAAAAAATATTTGAATATAATACTATTGGATCATTAGCACCTACACTCACTTTATAGGTAAAAGAAGCACATTTAACTTTGCTGCATAAAGCTTGCTATGATTCAAGGAATACAATTAGACCCAGAGTGCCTTGGTATTTTCATAATAATGAACCATGCTTCAGTTTGGCGGTATTTCCCTGTACTTAAATTAAATGAGGTGCTAATAGTCATTCGTGGGGCTAAACCTTAAATTAATAAAAATAGAATGGCTCAAGTCTCAAGAAAAAGCCAGTTTTTCCCATTAGTGTGAGTCAGATTCCTCTGGTTTATATCTCGACAGAAGGTTAGAAATAAGTCTGAGTAAACTAGGAGTACCATTCAGGTAGCAAACTGTTAGCCCATTGTGAACTTTCTCTTTTTTGCTATCAGAGCACTGCATGAATCATTTTCAGCTGTTTACTGGGTTGGGGTCTGCTTCAGATAGAAGTGTCCTTTTCCATGAGGCCTCATTGTGAGAACCCTAAGCTGTTCTTTACCAAGTGACTCTTACCTATTGAAATAATTAGATGTTTGCTCTAAGAATAAAATAAGAATAAGAATGCATAGATATACCCACCACTGGGAAGTTGTCAGCAGCTTTGCTTCAAAGAGCTCTTCCATTATTTTTCTAGCTCTTCAGGAAAGTCAGGCAATTCTCCCTCACTGCTGCAGAACAGAAAATGAAAAGTGTGCATGTGAAGGCTCTTTGTTGAGAAAGCTTCCACAGAACTGATGATGTGTGACTTTTGCTGTTCTCTGTGCTCTGTAAAGTGCACTGAGGACTAAACAATTATCTTTGAGCTTAATTATTACCTAAGATTGTCCTTAATTTTTGCAGAATTATAATCTGGTGGGCAAAGGCATTCATCTTGTCTGATCTTGTCCAAGCAAGATTGTTCTTAATACTCACCATCTAAACAAAAATAATTGGAATAAAAAGAGAGAGCATCCCACTTCCTACTTATTACAATCCAGTACTTAGACACCATAGAGAAACAAGGTCTTACAGAATCTTAGACTACAAAAGAACTCATGGCTTAATTTGGTAAAAAAAAAAAAAAAAAGGTATTCAGTATGCATATGAAGGGAGTTCCATGTGGTATCAAATTGCTAATTGACTGCACTTTACATATTTTAAAAACTAGTACTTCTGGGGTTGCCTGGGTGGCTCAGTCGGTTTTTGCTCAAGTCATGATCTCAGAATTGTGAGATTGAGCCCCACAGCAGGCTCTGGGCTCAGCATGGAGTCTACCTGAGATTCTTTCCCTCTCCCTCTGCCCCTCTCTCTACACACACACACACACACAAACACACACACACACACTCTCTCTCTCTCTCTCTCTAAAATAAATAAAATCTAAAAGAAACACACACACAATAAAAACCCCCAAAAAACTAGCACTTCTGATAAAACCTGTCCCCAGATTCAGAGTAGATGTCTCTACAGTCTCATTTTCCACCCTGGATGCACAGCAGAATCTAGTGGGGGAGCGCCTAAAAAAAATACCAATCCGTAGGTCCTAATTTTTTGGCAGTTGGTTTTGGGTAAGGCACACATCAGGATTTTAAAAACTCTGCAGGGTAATCTAATGTCAGTCAAGGCTGAGCATTACTGCTTCACAGAATATAGATAGTGAGATAGAGAGATAGATAAATAAGTCTTCATATGGAGCTTCTATTTCTGAACTTGTTTATAATTTCTCATTTTAACAAGTTCTCTGTTTCTTTACCTCCTCTTCCCATTCAGAATTGAGTTCAAGTATTTCTTTACAGCCATTTGTTTTCGGAGGCGGGTATAGTTGTCCGTGAAGACTGCATCCGAGTGGCGTTTGATTGGGCCCTGGTCTTCTGAGATGCTATTGCTAAGGAATGCAAGGGAAAGGAAATCAAAAGGTTTTAACAAGAAATGATAAATGTGCCAAAGTTCCAAATTTCTTGGAGTCAGATAAAAAAGAATTCCAATGCCCGATGTCTTTTTTATTACAAAAAGACTAAAAAAAATATATATCTAAGCCTAAGTATAGGGGAGCAAGGAATAATCCAACATATTTTGGCACTTACTGGGAGCCTTAATACACCATTCTGTACTAATTGAGCAAATAATTTATCAAAAAAAAAAGGAGGAATACTTGAAGTTGTGTTCTGCCCCATTGGGAGGAAAATTTTTTTAAAACTAAATTCTTTACAAGTTTTGCCACCCTGAATAGTGCCATCTAAATATTCAGCAATTGGCCATTTAAAGAAAGAACTTCCAATGCTTGGTTTGATCAGGAACTACAAAACAAATACTGTGGCAAATATTAAAATTTGCTTCAGTTTAAACTATGCCTTATTTTTTACTGCACCTAGTTCAACTTGATTGCAGATTTATAAATGATTGTCACTTAGGAAAAATAAATATGCCAATGAGTCGTAGGATATCAGATTAAATAATCATAATGTGTTTGATAAAATAATAAATTCTCTTTACCCAACACGCTTTCCAATAAGGGACTCAAGGTATTTTTTGGCAGAAAGTTGACCCAAGAGTCTACTAAAGTCACTGGTAAAAACTCCATCAGCATGTCTGGCATTCCTAAAAGAAGGAAGAAGGATAGCCATTATCTTGTAAATGGTTTCCTAAAATATTACTTCTCATTAAACAAGAAAGAAATTTATCAGCTGTTTGAAAGCTTCTTGTGCAAACTTAAATCCAAAAGGTTTCTTGACAACCTAATAAAAGATATTTTCTAGCCACTTATATTGAGATACATTATACATTTCTAGCACAAAACTTTGAAAAATTAAAGAATTCAAATTTTTAGAAGTATATCTCAATATTAAGTAATGCCTCTGGTAGAGTCTATAAAACTAATTCTCCAATAAATATTGATGGGAAAATAATATATTAAAATTAGTTTCTCTTTATTTATTTATGGTGCTTTATTTCTTCTACTCCAAATAGAGATACATACAAGGAGAAACTATCCTGGTTTTTAGCAAAAACCTTATTATATTTTTTGCTATTTCTTCTGCCAAAATATTTGGAAACAAAATCTCTTAGTGACTATTAGCCAACTTTCCCACCCAAGTCAGGAATTTTTATACTTTGTCTTCTTCAGTAGAGAGCTACTCTGTCTATGCTTGAATGCTGCTCTAGACAAATGGTTCTGTGTAAGTGAAGGATTTGTTGATCTTGGTTTGTTACACCTTCTCTACATGAAAATCATGTACAGCTGCTAGAGTTTCAATAAATCAGGCTGAATGAAGCAATGGCACATGGAAACCTGTGGTACAGTACTGTAGGAATAGCTTCACAGTGACGCAAATTGTAAAACATTTATATTTCAAATATATGCTTTTTAAAATAAAACTCAATAAAAAACAAACTCACCTGGACACATCATAATAGGGTGTGTCATTCTCAGCTAACGCATTTTGCAAGATGTCGGTGTCTACTTTTAATGAAACTTGATCAGGTTCATTTTCTTCTTCAAGTGGTATTCTGTCATCCAGTCTATTAGGAAAACATATAGTAGAGGTATAATGTATTTCTTTCTCAGAAGATAGTGTTTATGGTTTTACAATCACTGGAAATAAGATAATATTCTTGTAAAGTATTACACATTCACAGTATATGGATAGCATAGTTAGATTTACTAGCTTCTATGGTTTAGAGTATAAATAGTGAAATTTTTTATTATCCCATAAGATAGATGCCATGCAACTTTTACAAGCTGTATGTAACAAACATAAAGGTTCAATCCTACTTGTTTACTGCACTGGCAGTAAACAAAGTACACTTTGTTGGCAATGTCTTCACTTTGCAAAGTTATTCACAGGTAGAAAAACTCTGTACAAAATAGAAACTTCAAAAAATTTTCAATATTCAATATGAAAAATTGGGAACAATTCATATATTTGTTGGTGTTTGGTATCATTTGTCAAACATTTCTTAAGAGGTGGATATTAACTGTTTTCTTTCTCTAGGTCTGTAAGCTTTAATCCAAAGATTCACTTTAGTGTGATATATTTCTCTGTGTTAATAAAGTACAAAGAATCTCTCCATCTCTGAGTAGTTACTCAAATTCAATAAATTTTGCAGGGTCTTCTTATTTCTAATCTTATGTATTAATACAATTTTAGTGAGGTATGTGCAATGTTTTACTAAGTGACTAAGAATATCATGCTTATACATGGAATATGATTATTTTTGAATACATGCACATTTTGAATACCAGCACACTATTAAAATTATGAGTGTGTCTATTTTCACTATTAGATTAAACCTCCAAGGAGTGTATCAGCTCCTGGGTACTTGTGCATCTTTTGATGATGTAGTAGTTGGTGGAAGTAACAAGCAGTCCTCTTTGTATGAAGCCTAGCAATCAAAGCAAACTTCAGCATTCTTGTGATTGTTTGTTGTGATATGTGATATAACCATTCAGATAGAATCATTCTGTTTAGTTATAAAGCAACATAAGATCTGGCTTTAAGCAGATTTCACAAATGCTAATAGCTAAGAGATTATTCAACCTATTGAGTATAAGTTTACCCTGAAAAAAGAATCAGAAATGGGAATTTGAGCAAAGAGATGACAATTTTGCCCTTAGATATAGTGGTGCCTATAAATTGGAAAGACAAAATAAAGCTAATGTAGTTTTCATTTACTGTTTACTTCTTTCAGATAAATTTTAAATAAGAGTTGTGTTATAATTTCTGAATTTGAGATATGAAATACAACATAAAGAACAGTGAAACTAAGGATTTAGGGTTGAAACCAAGTGCATTAAAATTCACTCACTGGGGAAGGGTATCTCAGTAGATCAGTTATTGTGCAATTTACAATATTGGCAAATTGATTCTGGATAGATAGGTAGATCTGTCCAGCATGATTGTATATATGTTTCACTAATCAACTACTAACCTTAAGATTATTTACTGAATGATCTTGAAAATGAACTATAGAATGAGGCATGCAACTAAACATCTATTTTTTTTCCAACAGAAACTGAGCTGAACTGAGATGACAATGGATAAAAGCTTATTACTTATCTAAAACTGGTTTTGAATGAAAAGAAAATCAAATCCTTCTTTCTCTCTGTTTGGAAAAGTGATCCACCCTATCCTTAAAACTAGTCATTGACACTGTCTCTCATGACCTGAGAGTGGATCCCAGGATATAGAATAGTCGTGTTGATTTGATGTTCAAAAAACTTGCTTAACATGTCAGCCAAAAGATTTAAATAAATAATACGTAACTTAAAAAATTGAGTTGTCCAAAATAACATATAGGAAATTCCCACATACATAAAGAAGGAATGTTCAACTCTCTGAATTGCAAGAATACTTACCTCAGAGCAGAGGGTGCTCCAAAAAGAGGCCATGCCAACGTGTGAGAGAAGAGCATGCTGACAAGTGTTAGCAGCACAAGTAGCTGGGACTTACTTCTGGTTTCCATCTTTGTACTTTGAAAGAGAGAGAATCACATCAGCTTTCCAACCAAAGATATCGCCCCAACAAAGTAATTCTGAGTGTCTAGTAGTAATTTCTGAAGGCTCTTGCAGAGCTGGGAAAAAGTAATTTTCATCTTATGGAAAGAGTTAAACTGCAATATAATTAATTTTTAAATCAAGAAGTTTTTTTTTTGGTGACAGCTGCTTGAATAAAAATTAGGGTCCTTTTCAACTGCTGCCTATCTCTCACTAGGCACATAGTTGGACCAAGTATATGTGGAATGCTATGCTTCCATAGTGCTGGAAGTATCCATGGAAACAGTCTTGTAACAGAGTCGTAGCACCCACATTTGGTATCTTTTCTAACTAAAGAAACAGTTTAAGTTTCTAGTGTCTAATTAATAGAACACTGGAGTATCATCTATTTAATAATGTGTGTCTATATATGTATGTATATATATGTACATATACATATCAGTATAAAAATTGTACATACATTTCTTTTTCCTCTTTTAATTGTACAGATTATTAGGGAATTATTTGCTTATGTCTGGGTTTGAACAATAATGAAAATTAATACCAAAAATTTTTAAACTGCATATTACCATTGAAATAATTTTTGCTACAAAAGGAAAAATATATTAAAATAATATTTGTGCTTTTTTACATCTAATCCACTTTCAGATTTCATTTCTAAATAGTTTGTAGATAGAAACTTAGAATTTGAGCTTTGTTTTTCTTGCTGTCTATAAAAATCACAGCATTTAGACTTAAAGAGGAAAGTGAATGCTTCCTTGGTTCACATAACTAACATATGAAATAGAAAGAGCAACAGTAAAAAAAAAAAAAAACACAAGTTGAAACTTGTAAAACAAATGTACCCACTGAACCCTTCAGTTAAAAATGTATATAACAGGCAAAAAAAAAATCCACATCCTACTTTAATACAGTTTTAAAAAGACAGTATTGAGTAAAAGTATTGAGCAAGCAGGGCAAAGCATCTTCCAACCAAAAGAATTCAGAAAATACACAAATATATAAGAAGTTAAAGCTTTTCTACACTTACCAGGTGACTTGAGAAACTTGTTTTTTTGTTGTTGTAAAGGAGAAACACTGTAAAATTCTTTTCAAGAGAGAGAAATATTCAATATACCCTGAGAAAAGTTTCAAAGCAGGAGGAGGGACAAAAAGAAGAAGAAAGGTAGGGTTTTTACTCACCTTGCCAAGTAGCGTTTCTCCGGAGCTTTCTGTATGGAAGGAGAATATTGGAGCTGTCTTAGGTGCTGAAGTCGTATGAGGCCAAGAACGGCTCCACTAGTTCTCTGCCCTCAGAGCTGAACCAGAAGTTGGTACTGGCTACGGGTTGGCTATTATTGCTGGCAACTGCTTTTCACTCTACCCTGACCAGCATTTCAAAGCCCATCATTTTATAGGGCTTACACTTAGGGCTGAGCAATCACAAAGCTCTCTGAAAGACGTCACAGTAGTACTCCCACAGGATGAATAAGGCTTGAGTTCTTATTAAATTTTCATTATGTCTGATTTATATAAATTTATAGTGAGTAACTTCAAGATGTAAGACATAAAGAGGAAATTTACTTTTCTTTAAATGAACAACAACAACAGAAAGGTACCAAGCTTAATATGAAATGTTTTCATCTTTAATTAGTAGGAATGAAATTAGAGAATAATTAGTGTTATAGCCAGGGCCATTGGGGTTCCTTCAGAAAATAAGAGTTTTATGTGCAGAAACAGATACAGAAAAAAAACAAACACTTATGTTCATTATGCCTACAAATGTATAATTCTCCTTTATTATAAAGTATCAATTCTAAAGCCTTTTAAAATGTTTTCTACTATTCATGTAAATCCCAATTTAGTCTTTCTTGAGATCTATTCTAATTTTAAAAGCATCTAGAAATAATTTCCCATTTCTCTATTATTACATTTCCTTTGTGTTGAAACTATTCCCAAGATAAAATTTCAGAAAGGCGCTAAGATATTATAATATACACACTGTTATATAAAGTCATAGTGGTACTGCTATTTCATATTTGTACAAACTATCATAATTCCCAATACACTTTCACATATACAACCTCAAATGATCCAAAAAATAAACTATCAGACTGTATATCTCAAAGGATTCAATTTTCCCTCCTTTGTAAAGGAAGACATTTTCATCATTTGTATAGGTCCTTGCACTATACAGAATTATTCTGTTTCTCCCTTCCATCCCTGAATACACACCTATACTCACACCAGCTTTTTGAACATTTCCAACTTAGTCAGTTGACAGGTTTCAAAGAACTAGTTGGAAAGCATCTGCGGAGTACCTTGATAAATACTTAATTTCTGTTTGTGGGGGTTTTAATTCAAATTAGACTAGCATATATTCATTCAGAGTTTCAGGTAAAAATACAGCCACATGAACAACTTTCTGGACAATAAAGTAAAATGCCATCTTCCCTATAATTTTTAAAAATCTCCGGTGTGTGTATCTTTTTACATTTTTGTTCAGAAGTTCCTCAAGAGAGAAAGACTCTAAAGCCCCCTTTCTTTCTTCTACTTTAAAATTTTAGTATCTATTGGCTTCATTCAAAGCCAGACTGATCCAGTAAAAGAATATCCTGCTATGCTTAATCATATTTTCTAATCCAGTTACAAGAAAAATTAAATGAATTAAATTTCAAAATGTCTGGAAATTTGTTTCCCAGTTGACAGCTCTGACTTTAGCCAGAGTTCCTGTGGCTTAATTCCAGGAAATCTTTTTTTACCTGATTATTACAAACTAGAGGTTGAAATGGTTCTCATGTGGAATTTTTTATCCTTAGCTCTTCATCACTCAATTCTCAGTGAGACAATTTTATTTAAGAACAGAAACAGCAAAGTAAGTTGATTGAAAGTCACAGAAAAACCAATGCTGAAGGATAAGCAGAAAAATCTAAATGAAAAAAGACAAAAAAGTTGATTATTATTTGGTTTCAGGAAGCACTTAGCATTCATAAAGAATAACTACATTAGATTTTTCCAGTGGTAAAGACAGTTTCTCCCATTATAATAATAAAACACAAAAGTAAAGAGAAATAATTCAATTTTATTATTTCTAGATAAACTAAATCAAAGAACTGCGTTTTTTTCCTATGAATTTAAACTAGAAAGCAAAACTGAATTTCATAATAGGATCATAGCACCATCTGCAGGTTCAAAGTCTTAATTCACAAGTTTTTTTGATTTTTTGTTTTTTGTTTTTATGTGTTTCTTGTCTTTTCTTTCAAGGAAATGGATGTAAACCAGAGGTCCTTTAACCAGTTAAATTATAGATGCTTCCAGAAAAATAAACATAAAAAAATACTGTAGCTGAATTTATTCTGAATACTTTACTATAAAACTCAGTAAATACAAAAATACAAATGTGAATTTAGCCTTTTAATTTGCTTCTCTGCTACTTTAACATATCTTTCTATAACTTTCTAACATCTTTAGCAAAATTTATTTCCTCCCATAGGGCTTCTCAGTGAAGGGATGTTTATAAGAACTGTCATTCATTCGTACACTTAGAACAAATCTCCAAGATCCTTTTTTTACAAATAGGTAAACTGACATCCAGAGTTTAGGTAATTTTTGCAAGGTCACTCAGGTGGCTAATAACAATAAGGTATTGAAAGGTAGCTCTTTTGATCTTGATAATAGCTTTTTTTCTGTTAACAACTGTTGATTTTCTGTAACTGTTGTTACTACCATTATCGATGCTAACACATCAGAGAAGGAAAATAAAAGCATATAAAAATACTGACATCTCTCCTCTCCCTTTTTCACTAACAGAACCAAGAGCAGAGAAAAAAAAACTGGCATTCGTCAGATGGAAGGAATTTTCAAACTCAGGAGATAGGCAGAAATCCAGATTCACTCTTTCTTCTTAGTGCAAATTGCTAATAGAGAGTCCTTACTGCTGTTATGGATGATATGCCAATGTGTGCTCTCTGGCCTCTTGGTGTGACAGCTTTCCTTGCCTAACTCACATGCCGCCCTGAGACCTGGTCATCCTGCCAGGGTAATCCTCAGGGGTTAGGTCAAGATGAAGTCTGCAAACCACTGTCTGTGAGTCACATATGGCTTATCCCTCCAGTTTTTATATCTTTTAAACTAAGAATGATGTTTACATTTTTAAAAGGCTGGAAAAAATTAAAAAATATTTAATGATACATGAAAAGTATATGAAACTTAAATTTCAGTGTCCATAAATAAAGTTTTAATGGAACACGGAAATGTTCATCACATATGCACTATCTATGGCTGCTTTTGTGGGGAAATGGCCAAGTTGAATGGTTGTGACAAAGACTGTATCTTATAGAAAACCATTCCTACATTTCAGAATTTTCTTGTTTTAACCAAAACACATGCAGAAAGAAAAATGTATTAAATGCAATGAGCCATCTATCCCTTACTTTAGGGTTATGTTTATGAGATAATTTTATGAAAGTAGATTTTGGAGGAATGCTGTGGAGAAAATCACAAAAGCACACAATTCCAAGATAGGAACGTTTAAAAACAGAGTATTAAAGATTTAAGACCAAATTTTATCTGCTTCACAATACCATCTGTCCTCTACATGTACTCCCCCATAGACACATTCCATGTAACAAACTCGCTGACCCCCTCACCTTGGGGATCAGAATATCTGAGATCCACAAGGAAAGGGAGACGTTCACAGTGAAGGAAGGGAAAGACAAGTGTCCCGTTCCTGGCTCTTAAATAACACCGAAATCTAGATATTAAAATGAAAGATTTGGCAAAGATAGGTATTGAGTGAGTCCTCGTGTCCCCTGCACCACTATATCCATCATCCCCAGACAGGGAATAACCTCTGAGATGGGGAGAAGAGATTATTCAAGATGAGGAGGCAACCTTCTGCCCCTGTGTGGGAGTTTATGGTAGAGTTGAAGGAATGAGTGACAGAACCTCTTCCTATTACACTTGGGGACTAAACAGTAGAGGCTAATTTGGCTTCTTTTCTTCTCTGATTGCTACAGCAAAACATGCAGAAGCACTTTTTGCAATGGTACAGGAGGTGGTAGATAAAGCTGTAGGACAAGCTCCCCCTGCCATGCCCTGTTTGGTAAGACCCTAAATACTGTCAGGAGTGAAGAGTGGAAAGGTCCCACCAGTCTACCAGGCCAGACTATACCCAGCGACCAGCACACATCTCAGCAGATAACAGCAAGGCACGGAGTATCTCTTGAGGACCCAAAAGCAGCCTCCCAGGTTTCATGTCATTATAAACAGTCTCAGAAACTTAGAGGTTACTCTGAGAAAAAAGAAGGGGAGAGCAAATCCTGAATTGACAGAATTTTAAATCTTAGTAATTTCTGGGTAAACATGGTAATTGTACGTTGTACATTTTCTGTGGAATGGGGATTAAAATAGAGGTTAAGTTAGAGGAAAGCTTTTAGAGCTAATTTTTTAATAGGTCCTACAATGTGGCTTGTGAAAATTTGTTCTTACTACCGCTGTACAAATGCACTTGAGTTTTGTATGATCGTGCTTTGCATAGAAGGAAACTGTCCAGACCCTGTATCCTACTTACTATCAAAATCGCTTTATAAGAGACTGTGAGACAGAAGCCATTGACCCTTCCTAGAACACCAAGGCCTGCCTGCCCTTGCGTCTTACCCCAGCCCCTTTGTCCCTCAGTCCTAGTTGATCTCCAACTTCAGTTCTGTTCCTTTCTTGGGCTTCCCCATCCAATTCCTGGGCTTTCAGGTTCTCAGCCTGTTTCTTTCATTTTGCCTCTATGACCTTCTAGTACACTTAAGTTTTGACTTGTTCTTAGGACAAATCTGATCCCACAGGCTGCAAAAGTACACGCTCCTCCCTGCTGGATGTTCTCCAATTGCCCCTTTGAACCTACTTTTCTCCACATTGCTTTTTATTCCCTAGAGGCTGACCTGCAGATCTATCCATGCCCTGAGGTCCTCTGGCTTCTGTTGGACTAAGCCAAGGAGAGGCAGTGGTTGGAAATGAAAAGGACGGAAGATGAAAGGAAAGAGAGCTCTGAGTATTTACTTGCCATAGACCATAATTTGGTAGAGGTTACATTCCTTCACCAAGACCAAGACCCTGTAGGTGGCCCTTCAACAGCAGCCCGAGAGGTGCCAACAGCTTCCTGCTGAGGCTAGCCCATGGGTCTTTTGCCACTACATCGGTCCTTGACATCTTTACTAAACTCACGTCCATTCACCTTTGGAGAGAGTCATTTGTGTCCTGTCCAGTCCCTACCTGTGCACTCCCATTCCTGCACCAGACCTCACACTTCTAAGAATATCTGGAGACATTTAATTTGGGGATTCAATAGCTTTAGAAAGCCTGCTCATTTTTTAAGTTTTGATATTTTTATTTCAAGTTGGGAGACTCCTTAGAATAATCAATGTGGAAGCTTGGAGGAAGGTCACTGTTGCCCTGAGCAGGTCTGCCGGATTGGTGAGCAGTTGGTTTTTGAAGACTGTGGCCAAAACACAAAGAAACTAGAAGCCCATTCAGACCCTTGGTGCCACTCAAGCCCCTTCAGGAAAAGAGGCTGGATCCATTGCTAATCCATGTGTCGAGGAAAGGTCAGTGTGCTGCCAGAAGCCAAACACCAAGCTCTGATAGGGGTATTTTCCAGGAATAAAGTAGCAGAACAGCCTTGGGGAAGGAGATCTGAGCAAACATGGCCTGCACCTCTCCAGGGCTCCTGGCACCTCATCTTCAGGAAAGAAAACCTCACTGTCTAGGAAACAGGAGCTCTGGCTATTTGATAAACTTTTTTTTTTCTTTAAATCATCATTCTAATATCCTGTATCTGTAGTCATTTCACTAGACTTTCCAGCCTGGGAAACTGATGTTCTATCTGACTCATAAAACCATGACTTTTTAGCTTGAAAGAATTTGAGATAATTTAGTTCTGCTACTTCATTTTGGGAAAAACAAATTTTTAAAAATTTTATTTATTTATTTGCCAGACAGAGAGAGAACACACAAGCAGGGAGAGGGAGAATCAGGCTCCCCACTGAGCAAGGAACCCTATGTGGTACTCATCCCAGTACCCTGGGATCATGACCTGAGCCAAAGGCAGATGCTTAACCGACTGAGCCCCTCAAGCATCCCTTGTTTTGGGAAATTATAGCAATTCCACATCCCAAAGAGGCAAGTGACTTCAAATGAGTAGCAAATCTGGAATTTAGACCCTTCTTTTCTCTCTCCAAATTCACTGTCTTTTCACTGGACTGTGAATCCAGGAGATTAGCAACCCACAGAATAGAGAATGTGTTGTATAAACCAAAGTGACAGGGAAGAGAAAGGGAGAGGGCATGACTACTTTTGCTGCTGTGATAATGTGGGTTTATTACAGACACTTGACTGTAGAGATGATATTCACAGTTAGTTACGTCCAGTGATGTACATTTGTTTGGAAAGAGTTCTTACCCAAAATAATAACCAAATGAAAATGTGTTGAGTGGTATCACAACAGGGAATGGCTTCCTGGGTTCACACTAGCCTCTTTACGGCTCCAGCATCTTTAGATTACTTTTTTTGTCATAACAGTTTTGAGATCAAATATTAGATAGAGAAAGCATACAGTGCTTCTTTCTCTTCATAATAAGAAGAGTTGTTCTGGGCATTTTTCTTGTCAAAGGGAATAAGAATTAGACACTTTCAAAGTTATCTGTGTTTCTAGGTGCAGAAATCAATGACCTGACAACTGTACTTGTATGTACATATGTGGGAGTTCTTACCATTTGAGGAAGGGGGAAAAAAATCAAATGCGAGACTCCAGGATCTCTGCAAACAAAGTTGAAGACTCACTGAAGAAGGCCACATGGCCATTCTCTCTCCTCTGCCGCTGCCTTAGTCTCTAGCACTGTGTCCAGGCTTTCTTCCAATCCCTTCTTCACAAGGCTGCCAAAGTGATCTTCATAAAACATATCTCTGATCATATCTCTCCCCTGTTTAAGCCTTTCTATGGGTTTCCCATTGCTCTCAAAGTACTGACCCAGTAACAGGCATGCAAGCCTGGTACATGCTGCTTTCAATGGCTTCTTGCTGACCTCACCTCATCTGGCCATAATTTATTCTCAAGCCATGCTGAACAACCTTCAGTTCCTCAGAAGTGCCATGTTCTCTGTTGCTTCTGATTTTCACACAATACCGTTTCCTCCCTCAGGAACACCCAATCCAATTTCCGTTCCTTTAGGTCTCATCTTACAGGACACGTTTCCAGAAAGATCTCAAACCACTCTTCCATTCATTCTGGGCCAGGTGCCCTGCTTTGCGGCTCCCATTAACTCTGTAATTCCTCTAGTAAAATGCTGAGCATACTGTATTATTGTAAGAGTATTACATTTCATATACCCTTAGACAATTTTAACATGTGCAGGTACAGTGCCTGATACATAAGTGCTCAGTAATTATTTTAGATAAATGAATGAATTTGAAGTTGTATGCATTCCAACGTTTTTTGGTTTGGAACTCAAATCTTTTTATTTTTATTACTTTTTTGTTCTCTTAGCCCAGTGTCCAATACTTCTTTCCCATCCTTAAATTCAACTTAGTCTTAGTACAGGATTTTTTTTTTCCCAAAATCTTACCGATTTTATCTTTTGAAAGTATTCTCAGCCATGTCTATTAATTCTCTAGGGCTGCCTTCACTAAATAATAAATAGGCTGCTTTTTAATCTTGAAAAGAAATACTAGGTTTTAGCATTCCTCTGATTAATGCTTGATTAGTGCATTGGTGGGTATTTTAACGTGGATAAACATTGGCCCAAGCCAGTAGAATTATAAAAATAATAAATTTGCACAAAAGAAAAGGGAATGTTTTCTAAAAAGTGAGTGATTCATCAATCCTTTTGAATGTCTTCTCTCACCCTGCTAGACTTGCTCTCACCCTGCTATCTGTATTTTTCTTTCACAGTATTTTTCACACTGCATTCAAATTACAATTAATTTAACTATGTCCCTTACTGAAACTGAGTTTTATGCACCATTATATCCCCAACACTTTGTACATTATAAGTTCCTCCAAAATGCTTACTTATTAGAAGGAACTTAATAATTTAAATGAGAAAAATGGAAAGATTTTTTTTATAAAAAATTAATTTCATCTGGTATTATTTAATCTTAATGTTGGATCTCTTCTTCTAAGTTTGAAACAAAAAGAAAAAAAATCTAGAAATTCTTTTCTATAAAAGAGTTCTAATTATTGGTTTTAATTTATAAAACCTTTAGAGTTGTATTCATTGAATTTGCAGAATGAGTTGTTTGCAGACTTGTGTCCCAAAGAACTATCTCTTCAATTATGTGGTTATACTTTAACTCTACAGCAAGAGTTGGCAAACTATCACTCATGACCAAATCCAGCCTGCCACCTGTTTGTATGTCCTACAAAATAAGAATGGTCTAAACACTCTAAGTGGTTGAAAAATTCAAAAGAAGAATAATATTTTATGACACATGACAATTACATAAAATTCAAATTTTAGTGTCTATAAATAAAGTTTTATTGAAACACAGCCATGCCCATTTGTTCAAATATTGTTTATGGCTGCTTTTGTGCTACAATGGCAGAGTGGAGTCATTATGACGGAAACTGTGAGGACCACAAAGCTACAAATATTTACTATCAGGCTCTTTACAGAAAAAGCTTGTCAACCCTGGCTCTATATCAACTAAAAGGTTTTTTTTAACATCCATTATTTTTTTTTCTTTTTAGTGGAAATCTTGAAATTAGTCACTTGTGTACTGCATTTATAGAAATTGTCTCATGGACAACAACTGTGAAATAGTTCTCCTTCCTGGTTTTACTAAATTTTTCATGAACTCCATATTTGAGGTGTTCAAAGAAAATCCAAATGGAATGTTTAATGCCATTTAACTTTGTTTCCTTAATGCTCTACATTTCACAATATCTCTTTCTAAAAGGTAAATGAATAAATAAAACGAAAAACATACTTATTTGCTAGACCACTTTAATATAATAGTACAACCTGTTGCTTCTAACTGTGAAGGAAAAGTAATTCTTTCATTTTCTATTTTATTTAGGAACATAGAGTTGAAAAGCCAAACACTGTCCAGCCTGCAAGAAAAAAAAAAAAAGGAAAATACAGACAATGCGTAAGTAATTATGAGGTGGATTGACCTAAGAAGTACTGTGTATTATGAGAACTACAGCAAGTATTTCTGAGGAAGTTATATTGAGGTGAGATTTATTGAGTGACTGAAGCATCTTTACAAATAATAATAAAAAAAGGGAAATAAAGAAGAATATTCCAGGTTTAACAAAGAACATTTGAGAAGATCTGGAGGTATGGCATAAGTAGGAAATTGATACGGGACCTTATCCTAAGGGAAAGGAAAGCTGGTAAGTAGAGATATGATAAGAGCAGATATTTGTTGTTAAAGATATGTATGTATGTATTTATTTATTTGTGAAAGAGAGAGAGGGATGTGGAAGAGCAGAGGGAGAGGGACGAGTGGGCTCTGCACTGAGTGTAGAGCCCAACTTGGGGCTCAATCCCATGAACCTGAGATTAGGACCTGAGCTGAAATCAAGAATCAGATACTTAACCAACTGAGCCACTCAGGAGCCCCAAGCTGATATTTGTTTTTAAGAGATCAGTCTGGCTGCTACATGGAGTACTAGTTAAATACTGACTAGAGAAAGACCAACATAGCAGTCTGAGAACGACTGGAGTTCAAGTTTCAAAGGGCACTAAAGCAGATTTCTTTCTCAGAATGAGCAGATCTTTTATAGGTACTTCAATTCACAGAATATGAGAAAAATAAGAGCAAACTTAATGCTGCCTCACAGTACATAGCAGGAATAAAAGTGGAGACATTTTGGGCACAAAGAGAATTAAGTTCCAGGCTGTTTAGCTTCGGTGGTAAGGGGATAGTAATTTTGCAGTGTTGAATGGGTGGGCATGCTCTTAGTACCCACTGTCCCTCAGAAAACTGGGTCTTTAGTCTGGTAAACAGAACATTTTTTAGGATGTACAACAGAATCTGCATAGGCCTAGTGTATGTGCTGGAGAGCTGGCCATACTTTGCTCCTTTTTAAAACCAGCTGGACAGCATTCTTACTCTTTTCTCAGGTAGAATGATGTGCAGAAGCTGGGGAGTTAATTGATTTGAAGATGATTGGACGTTAAATGTTTAGACTGGGCAGGTATTCCATGTGTGGAGTCCAAGAAAAATTCACCAGTCCTTGGAAGGCGCATGTCTAGTATGTCAATACATGCTTATATTTCATAGCCATAGCGTTGGTGTCTAAATTTGAATGGCTGTACTTCTGTCAACCTGCTATAGCAACTTTTATAGCTAATGGCTATAAGATTTGAGTATTTAATAATCATCTAAAACAATGAAGGAATATTTCAAGACAACAGTTTTGGGTGGTAGTGAGTACATGTAGGTGAAAGTTGCTTAACAGGGTATCATGGGCCCCCAGCTGGGTTTTCCCAGCAATTTTTATTAAAGCAACTAGTTAAGAGGTGGTACAAGTGAAAATATAATAGTGGTTTGTCCTAAACTGGTAGCAGTGGATGGGTTACTTAGGGACTCTTTGGAAATGGGAGATGTGAAAGAGAAGACTGAGATTTTTCTTAGATTTCTAGCTTGAACTGGGTAGGTGTTGATAGCTTCCACTTGAATAAGATATAGGGGAGAAGAAACAGACTAATTATTGGTACAGTTAGGTGAGGAGAATGAAGATTATAAATTAAGTCCTTAATGTTCAGTTTAAGGAGCTCTAAATCCCTAATGTAAATGGAGAGGTGATGGAGACACATATGACTTGGGAGTTCAAGAGAAATCTAAGAGTAAGAAATATATCAGATTTGGGCACCTGGGTGGCTCAGCTGGGCATCTGAGTTCTGGGTTCTTGGTTTCGGCTCAGGTCGTGATCTTGAGATCAAGCTCCGCATTGGGCTCCACGCCCTCACCACAGAATATGCCTGAGATTCTCTCTCCCTCTCCCTCTGCCCCTCCCCCAGCTCAGGCCTGCCTGTGCTCTATAAATAAATAAATAAATAAATAAATAAATAAATCTTTAAAAATAAGAAAAAGAAATATATTAGATTCACCAACTTGACTAAGGTAAAGGAAACCACGGGGCTACGTTTGTACTGCCTAAAGACAAATTATAGAGAGATACAAGAAAGATCAGAACAAAACCCTACAGTATTCCATGATTTACCACTGGGTTTAGAAGGACAAGTGAAAAGAAGACTGGGTAGTACAGGATAAATCCAAAGAATAGGGGTTTTAAAAGTAAATAGAAACTCCTTTTTTAAGGTGATCAGTAGTAGTGAATCTTTCTGAGGGTTTAAGTAAGATGCTAATTTAAACTTTACATAAAATTATTTGGCATGGGGTTCTCAGCAAAAACAATATTGATGAAATGGGGAGAGAGAAATCCAGATTCAAATGTCAGAAAAAAGTAAAAGAAGCCAGAAACTCTATCAAAAAATCTGGCTTGAAAAGGGAGGAGGAAGACAGCCTAGTAATTGAAAAGGGGAGAATTTTCATGGTGAAGTGGCTTACATATGTTTTAGTGATGATGGAAAGAAGCCAGTGGAAAGCAAAATGTTGAAGTCTCAGGACAGGGGAGTAGGCTAAACAATAGCACCAGGTTTCTGAGAAGTCATTAAGGCCTATTCCATGGCACCTGAAGAGAAGGAGAAAAGGTTTGATGTAGATGTGAGAATGTATTAGTAGGAAGTTGAGCAAATTACATTTTATGGCTTCTATGGAAAAGAGAAGGTGAGATCTTAATTTGAGGGCAGGCAGAAGTATAATATTTTTATGATAAAAGACAGTTTTGTGAGAGAGAAGGGTTGAAAATATCATTTAAAAAATTAAAGTAACTAGAAATACACAGGACTATATAGGAAATGTTGGGAACATATAGGAAATGGAATATATAGGAAATGTTGAGAACCTCAATGAATTAGGATATTAATCATTTGTCCTTTGGTGGAAAATGAGAAATCCAGGAAAGGGAACAGATTTTAAAGAGATGATGTTTTGGAGAGGTTGAATTTGAGGCATGTATGAGCCATCCCATGGCAGATATTTAAAAGGCAGTAGCTATGAGGGCCTAAAGTCCAGGAAAATAATCTCAACTGGAGATACTGATTTGAGAATCATCAGCATTGATATCATAGTAGAAGTCAAACGAGTAGCACAGCCTGCTCAGGAAGAGAGTGTAGATTTAGAAGAGCATAGAACAGACTTTGTAGGGGAGTACCAATGTTTAAGACATGGACAGAAGGAAAATACTTAAATAGGACTGAGAAAGAACAGCACAGAAGTAGGAGAATTGCAGAATGGTTCGGAGGAAGCAGAGGGGAGAAATTAAGGGAGGGAAGAATGGCCAATCAGATCTCTGCGGCATGAGAAAGGTCATCACTGAAGAGTATCCCTGGATTTGATGAGCATGAAGTATTTTTGGCAAGACTCATTTTGGTGGCACTGTAGGGGCTGAAGTCAAACCACAGTAGCTTCTGGGAGGTGAGGAAGTGGAGAAATTGAAAAGAAAGCTTTCAAGGGAGTTTGATTTTGTCCTGCAGGAGAGACATGACAATAGTTCAAGAGAAATGTGAATATAGAGGGATGGTTATTTTTTGTTTTTTAAATAGGAGAAAATCAAAAAACCTGAGCATTTTTTAGTAGCTATTTTATACCTTCCCCAGATTAGGGAAGTCCTCTGCTATAATTTGCTCTAATATACCCTCTGACCCCCCCCATCTTCTTCTGGGATCCCAGTTATTCTAATGTTATTTTGCTTTATGGTTTTCATCCATCTGTTTCATTCTCCCCTCATGATCCAGTAGTTGTTTACCTCTCTTTTTCTCAGCTTCTTTATTCTCCATCATTTTGTTTTCTATGTCACTAATTCTCTCTTCTGCCTCATTTTTCCTTGCAGTTAGAGCCACCATTTTTTATTGCATCTCATTAACAGCTTTTTTGATTTTGACTTGATTAGATTTTAGTTCTTTTTATTTCTCCAGAAAGGGATTCTCTAGTGTCTTCTGTGCTTTTTTCAAGTCCAGCTAGTATCTTCATAATTGTTCTTCTGAACTCTAGTTCCAATATCTTACTTACATCCATACTGGTTAGGTACCTGGCAGTCAGTAATGCCTCTTTTTTGAGGTGAGTTTTTCCATCTTGTCATTCTGTCCAAAGAAGAATAGATGAACAAGAGAACAAAATACTAAAATGGCAACAACAACCCCAGAGAAATGTACACTAAATGAATCAGAAGAGACACAAAAATGAAAAATATTATATAAAAATTAAAAAAAGAGAGAATATAATCAGACAGGTGAACAGAACAGAACAGTACACTGGATCCTATGTGAATTTGGTTCTGTTTCTTAGAAAACTAGATCCCAAAATTGTAAGGAAAGAAAAACTTATATATGTACAAAAATAAAATAAAATACAATGAAAGGATAGAATGTAACTGTAAAAATGAAAATTAAAAAACAACAAAAAAAGGAAAATAAAAAGAAGGAATATAAACAGGTGAATAGGACAGAGCAATACACTATATCCTGAGTGTATTTTGGTCAGTTTGTTAAAAGAAAGTACATCCCAAAATTGTAAAGAAAGAAAAACATATATATACAAAAATAAAATTAAATACAATGAAAAGATAAAATGTAACTGTAAAGATGAAAATTAAGAAAGGCTTAATTTTCTTTAAAAAGAAGAAGAAGAAAAAAAAGGGAGAGAATATGATCAGATGGGTGAAGAAAACAGAGCCATACACTAGATTCTGGGTGTATTTTGGTCTGTTTGTTAGAAGAAACTGCATCCCAAAATTGTAAAGAAAGAAAAACTTATATTTATACTAAAATAAAATTAAATACAATGAAAAGATAGAATGTAACTGTAAAAATAAAAAGTAAAAACAATCGTAAAAAGAGTTGATAAGAAATTGGCTGAAAAAGGAAAGAAAAAAAATTAGTTGAAAGACTAAAGAATTGTGGGAAAAGAACCATGAATTCTATATACTACTTTCCCCTAGCACTGGAGTTCTGCAGTTCTTATTGATTGGTAAACTTGGTCTTGGCTGGACGTTCTTGCTGATCTTCTGGGGGAGGGGCCTGTTGCAGTGATTCTCGGGTGTCTTTGCCCCAGGTGGAATTGCACCACGCTTGCCAGGGGCCAGCCTAAGTAAGCTGCTTGGTTTTGCTCTCTGTATCTCTTATTCCCTGAAGGCTTTTCGCACAGCTTTAGAGGATGAGAATGAAAATGGCAGCCTCCCAATCTCTGGTTCCTGAGCGGAAACCTCAGGACTCCTCTCCTCAGTGCACCCTCAGGGAAAAGCAATCAATCCCTCCTGTCTCCCTAGTCTCTGTCCCCACTCTGGGCTCACCCAGCCTGTGACTGAGGGTTTCTATCTCAGGTATGTGACCCTGTTTCAAGTCTGTAAACACTACAGACCCCTGCAGTGCACACCCACGGGGAGGAAGCGGGGGGGGGGGGGGGGGGGGGCGGGGGAGGAGGATCTCAAGGCAGATTGGCCACTTGGCAGGCCCATGCTCGGAGAGCAGTCACCCAACTGTGCCACGGTTCACAGTTTATGGAAACCCCGAGCTGAGACCCCACTCCTGGGCTCGCTGATTGCAGCTGGTTTCCCTGCTCCAATGCCTGGGAACTCTGCCACGCTCAGGCATCCCCGGTCTTCCTGTGACCCTGGGAATCCTGAGACCACACTGTCCTAGCTAGGATTCCACCCAGCTTTGCAACCTGAGAGTCTTTCAGGCAGGGACATCCCTCACCTGAGCAGACTTCCAGAAGTCCTGATTTGCCTTCTACTGCTGTAGCACATTCTGGTAGCCGGCTTATGGAGGCTCCCTCCCCTTGTGGTTTATCTTCCAATATATCGCCTTGGATTCACTTCTCTGCACCTCCTACCTTGCAGTAAGTGGTCACTTTTTTATTTGTAGAGTTGCAGGTATTGTTTTCTTAGATCTCTGGCTGAGTTCACAGATGTTCAGAATGATTTAATAGCTATCTAGCTGAATTCCTGGGACCAGATGAAACTGAGGTCTCCTACTCTTCTGCCATCTAGGACTATCTCTTGGAGAGAGAGAATCTTAAGTAGATGCCCCACTGAGCTCAGAGCCCAACAGATCAAGAGTCTGACACTTAACCGACTGAGCAACCCAGGCATCCTTGTTTTGTTTGTTTTTTTAAAGTTTTTTTTTGTTTTGTTTTGTTTTTTGACAGAGAGAGCATAAATAGGCAGAGTGGCAGGCAGAGGGACAGGCAGAAGGAGAGGGAGAAGCAGGCGCCCCACTGAGCAGGGAACCCAATCCCAGGACCCCAGGATCATGACCTGAGCCAAAGGCAGACACCTAACTGAGCCACCCAGGTGCCCCAGTAACTAGTGAAACTTCAAAAGACATCTAATGAAAACCCAGAAACCTGTCAAGGAACTTTCAAATGTTAATCAGAAAGGAAAAAAAGAAATCACAATATTAAGGAAAGGATAATAAAATGTGTATAATTCCATTACACTGTAATTCCATTTTTCACATTTCCTTTTACCAGTTTATATTTTTTATTGTTAAAATTATAATAGATGTTAAATGTGTATTTATAAATTAGTATTTGCTATCTTTTCTCAATACTTAGACATTTTCCATGATTTTATAAAATTTTTATAATTACTTATATTTTTAATAATATTCCATTGTGTTGATATAGCTGCCTTTATCCCCCTTAATATGAGACTTCTGGGGTCCTCCCTCCCCCTGATGTTTTCTTATATTTGATTATAAAGATAGACTGGATCTGTCCATGAGTATAGCTTTTTGCTTTCCCTAAATCATTTTATTGGGATAAAGTCCTCGTAGTATTATTGTTGTGTGAACTTGTGTAAACAGTCATGAAACTGGCTGGAGAAATTCGAGAGTGAGAAGAATAAACCATTTAAGTGGACTCTCTTAATTATGTACAAATGAAGCAATACTTCCTATGCTTAGACCGTAGCCTACTGAAAGAAGACATCCAGCTATTACATTAGCTGTTCTAGATTTCTCTCAATTGCAAAACTTTAAACAAAATGTTCACTCTACAAATGGTCTTGACAGAGCAGTTAATTATCTCCAGGAGAAAATAATAGCAATTTTTTTATGTTTACTTCCTCTTTAATGACTGAATAGTATTTTGAGTGAAATAGATGCATTGTTCCTTGATTAAATCTCTTTACAGACAGTGAAAAGGCAACATTCTTTTATTAGCAAGTAATATGAATTGTGTTATTCACATGGAGGTAGTCTTGCTCAATGGCTAAGGCATACATGCTGGAGTCACACTGCCTTGGTTTGAATGCAAGCTCCACCATTTACATACATGTGTAAATTTACATACATACATATATACACTTAATATATTTTTCTTAATCTATAATATATAGATATGAAATCTTAATTCATATGTAAATACACACACACACACACAGAGGTATAATAAATTTGTATGCTTATGATCTACCTAAGACCTTAAGAAACTTTTGGCCTGACTCCTTGTTGCCAGAAGGAAAACTTTTAATTCATTTATAGCTAACAACCATATTCAGCAAGGTATCTTATTCAGTTACAGAGGAGTACATTTTGCAAGCAATTTATATTAGCATGTTGTTCCAGGAAATTGCTTTGCTTAAAGCTAGACAGCCTTTGGGTGATTTATTCAGCTTCTCTTTCGTAATGGTCTAGATAAGCTTTTGGCTACACCGGCTTTTAAAATGCTCATGTTAAACTTTAACATACTACATGAAGTTATTTTTTAAATTTTATTTGAAACACACCCCAAATTATTTTCTGTAAAAATCTTTATCTTACCTAGAGAATATATCCTGGGCTCATCTCTAAGCATATATGAAGTAGGTTTTTCTACCAATTAGTCCTAAATCAGTACCTTAACTTTCATGACAGGAGGTCAAGCCTCCTCTGGTAAGCTGACCCAGAGCATACATTTTCTTTCTTTAGTGGACAGATTTTTTTCATTCTGAGAGGTGGGTAGAGAACATAACCCCAAAACTCATTATCATATATATTTTTGGAAAGCTCATTAAGAAAAAGATATTCATAACGGATGAGCAGTCTTTTCATTTCTATGAATCAGTGGTTCTCAGTTTTCTCTGAAGCAAATACCCTTCTGATAAGAGATACAAACCCTGTCCTCAGAAAAATACATCCATGTTATAAATGCCTGCTAATGTATAGAATTTATAGGATTCCTAGAACTCTTTCTTCAAAGTTCATCTGTCAACTCCCTTTGGGTTCTTGAAACTGGTTAACAAGGTCTATTCAAGATACATCAAAAATCTCCTTCCAGGCCCATGGAAGTGTGGTTTACCTTGAAGATACTGTGCCATTTGCCCTAATAGGTTTATTTTCATTAATTTCCTTTTGTCATGATGACACCTGCCTGAATTAAGACACATCCCCATAAAACTCCTTGCTCTAGCTATCCTAAGGCAGTTATTTCGGGTTTTGTTCATTACATCATACGGGATCCTGTTCAGGATAAGCTTCAAACGAATGATTATTAGAACTTAAAATCAGAAATTGCTTTGCTTTGCCTGGATGAATGATGTGCCTTTATCTTAGGAGCACTCTGAATAATACATCCGCTCATGGTCCTTTTTAAAAATTTACGGCTAGAAAGCTAAAAGTCCAATCTGTGGCCTTTGGCTCATCTGTGTTTGGACTGTAAGACTGTGTTTTTGAGCAGTAACATAATTACTGGCTCCACTTTATTTCTTCCTAGCTTTATCGTCTATTTCTTATTTACATTTTCTTGTTTAGAAGTCCTTTAATAAGTGTTATATAACAATGCAAAGAGGTGGACATAAAGATAGGAAGAAGAAGGAAAAAAAGGTTTTTTTAACTGTTGTATTTCTTCATATTCAAGGTCTTTCAAAGCAAGCAATTAAGTAACTCTGACTTATAGTTTAAAGTTTATAAGACTTTAGAAAATTTGGAAGACAGAAACAAGTAATAATACTTTTGCTAATCCATGTGTCCGCTTGGTGGTTGCTAAAACTCAGTGGCAAGAACTTCATTTTATTTTTTTAGCTCCAAAACATTTTAAACATCTTTATTATTAAAACTTCCAAACAGGGGCACCTGGGTGGCTCAGTTGGTTAAACATCTGACACTTAGTTTCGACTCAGGTCATGGTCTCTTGGTTGTGGGATCGAGCCTGGCATCAGGCTCTGCACTGACCACAGAGTCTACCTCAGATTCTCCTTCCCTCTTCCTTCTGCTCACTCTCTCTCTCAAATAAATAAATAAATAAAACCTTAAAAAAAAAAAAGCAAAAACAAAAAACAAAACAAAACTTCCAAACATACAGAGGTTGAGAAAATGGCATCATGAACCTTCATATGCTTATCATCTAGATTTTAAAGTTGTTAATATTGCGCTGTATTTGCTTCTTTAACTTTTTTTCTGCTACAGTACTTTAGAGTAAATAACAATTAGCAATATCTCACCCCTATAGATTTTAGCATGTGTCTCTGAAAATAAGGACCTATTTCTACATAATCACATAGCATTTTTCATAAAGTCATTATAATCTCCCAATATCACCTAAAACCTAGTCTAGATTCAAATCCCCCACTTATCCCCTTCCCAAAAATACCTTTTATAACTGCCAAAACTTCTTAACCTCAGAAGGTGTGATGGAAACATACTCCACGTTCCTCTTCATCTGTGTTTAGCCGTTGCCTTCACCTCTAAACACCAACATGCATGGGTTCAGCTAAATGGCAAATAAAAATGAAGTGTTAGGATTGATGCTGCTGGGATTCCATTCAGCATCGAGGGTTAACTCTAGTCTATTCAGGTCACTAATAACAATTATTCTCCAGGAAAATTTCAACTTCTGATATTACTATAAAATAAGATACCATTTAATATAAAATATTCAAAGGTTCTATTAATTATAACCAATAGACATTGATTTTTAATATAGGCTCACTCTATCACAAAGCTTCTTTATTAACAATATTTATAACTTTGAAATAAAAAAGCTTTTCTTCCAGTTCTTTCAGCAATGCTAAACATTGTCACTCTTTTATCATTTGATTATGCTCTTGGTCTCCCTTAAAAAAAAAAAAACAACTGGATTCTATCCTAATAATTTACGCCATTCCTTGTATATTCCACTCTTGAAAGTAGTGTAGTTCTTTTATGTGCTTTAGAAATAATTGATATAAATTTCTTCTTAAAAATTTTCTTTTGGGAGCATTACCTCATCATAAACATTGCCTAATTTTATAAAGCATCTGTAGATCAGGGATCTGGCATATGTTGTTTTATTTTTAAAAACAAATTTCCAGTAAATGTAGTTTTCAGTTTACACTTATGAAGTCAAAATGTCAAGATGACTCAAAAACAATACATTAAATTACAAGTGAACTTTACAGATTTGATTTGGTAAAGATAGCACAAGATTCAATGAGACCGTGTGTCTCTGATATGCCTGAGTGAGCAATCAGAGATCATTCAGGAAGATAACGTCAAAGGCCAGACCCACACCACTTATGCAAATACCTTAGGGTAGAATTAATCTAATAGAATGAAACATTTTCCTCAAAAAAAAAAAATGTCAAAGCATGTGGGAAATGTTACTGAAGTGTCTCCTCTAATGAAAATTTTAGTGAGGAACAAACTGAAAATGCATGCACTTAGGGGTAAGGCAGAGACAAATCAGTTCACTACACACAGGTCCCACTGTTTATTTCTACCCAGGGAAAATACCACTTCTGACTGGGTTTCTTTTTGGTCAGGTGAATGGAAATGTCTAAACACAAAGACTGAAATTACCTCAAGCAATATATTTGATTTTAATGTTTATCACACATGAGCATCTCCTCATTCCGAGACCTTTCCGGAAGGGATTGGATCAATAAATTCTACAATGTCCAGAAGGCATCAATTTAATAAAGTTGGAGATTTATTCCGGAGAATTGGAGGATGGAAAGCCTTGGAATGTGTGGTGCAGACTTTGAAACTGAGATGTGATGTGGCAGTCTTTTGCCCATCAGTAGGCATCCAACGTTTTGTTCCCATTTACAAGAGATTCATGGTTGAGGGAAGGTATGCCATTAAAATCTATCAACTCCTTACAAAGGATGGTCTTCATTCCCACCTGCTATTTCATTTCATAATGAAAGCAGATCCTGGAGAAACCACTACAGTACTCTGGTGAAGGACCGGTGGGATCTATTTCCCATTTTTGGGGACCTATGGGCTTTATGCCCGGAGACTTTTATAGTGAGATGGTCTAAGTACCAAGATGTCTTATTGACAGAAGCACTTCTGGAGTGCTAATGACCTCTGAAAATTTCCTCCTTCACAAAAACAGTGAGAATGCAGGCAAAAATATAAATACATAAAACTTTTTCAGTCCTCTGGAAATTAACCAAAGACTTGTGACAACCCAAGGAGCACTTATTCAAGATAAATTGAATCTCGGTAAGAACAGTGGGCTGTGTGGCAGTTTACCTTGCTTGTTCTTTCCAGTTCCATGGCAGTCTTGAGAATCAGCAGCCTCGCAACCATGGTACCTGTGAAAACCAACAGCCTAACTGTCACTGGAGAAGTCAAAACAGGTTTTGTCAAATAAAAAAAATAGAGCTGGCCAGCAGAATGGTAAATCCACATATTGGGCAACAGGCAGCCCATGAGTCGGACTCCTGAAAGAAGAAAAACAGATGAAGTTAGTTCTACAATCAAATTTTGAAGAAGGACACATTCCAGAGCAGAAGGAGAGATTCCCAAATAGAGCATACTCATGGTACTGAGGGTAGTGAGTTGAAGAGAGTTCAGAGTTCGGGGGGCTGACGTAGCTACCAGTTGCTATAGTTATAACACAGCAGGAACCAACCCCTTTCAAACCTTTCTGACTTTGGGTGGATTAAAATCAGAAAACATGATATGTTGATGAAACTGATTTCATAAAAATTAAGAACTTGTGTTCTTCAAAATACACATTAAGAAATGAAAAGGCAAGCCAAAGTTGGGAGAAAACATTTTCCAATACATGCATCTGATAAATGACTTTTGTCTAGATTACATGAAGAACTCTTAAAGATCTATAATAGGAAGACAACCGAGCTTTTTTTAAAGTGGTAAAATATTTGAGAAGATATGCCACAAAAAAAATATAAGTGGCTAATAAGCACAATGAATTTTGCTCAGAGTTTTTAGCCTCAGAAAAATGTAAATTAAAACTATAATGAGAGGCACCGTACATCTACTAGAATCAATAAAATGTTAAAAACCACAGAAAATAACAAATATGGATGAGGATATAGAATAAGGGAAATTCTCATACATTGCTAATGGAAATTTGAAATGCAGCCACTTTGGAAAAGAATTTTAGTTTCTTGTGGAGTTAAACATAGATTTACTATACAATCCAGCAATACTGTTCCCAGTGCTATTGTTCCCTACTTAGTTGCCAAATCTTTTTGGCAAGTTATTGTAATCTAAGCCAAATTGTTTTATATAAAAATGGAAATTTTCCAGAAAGCTTTTGTGGTATCTGGTGAAGTTCTACAAAGATTTCATTACTCATGCCATAGGAAGGAGAAGAATATACACAAGCAGTCTTCAGGAGCTACCAGAACTAGGAATTTCAAAGCCATTGGCACGTCTATTTTATTCTGCTTTCTCTGTGAATCAGTTGAATGTCTTCCTTACCATATGACAGAAAAGAGCTTTCAAATTTTACTTCTTCCAGTTTTAGCCATCTGAGAGATATTGGCTTATCTCTCTCAAGATTCCTCCCACAAAATCCTTTGGAAAGGGCCGCTGGATTTGCTTGATCAGATACGTTCTTGGAGACCAACCAGTGAGGTGACATTTAATGCAGTGACTGTTCCTGCCATAATCATGTGGGTAGGTAGTCAGGGGAGAGAATGTGATTTTCAAAACAGCAGGGGTTTTGGCAGACAAAATAGTGTGTCCTATACATTCGTCCTATGAAAGGTAATGAAGCTATCCATTTTTGTTCCCATCCTCCAGGAGCTAATTAACTTTGGAAATTTCTGGCTTTACTTTTTCCCCTAGTGTGTGGTTGACATTTTTTTTTTTTTTTTACATTATAAAAAGAAAAAGAGATGCATAACATGTAGAAAAGAGCAAACAGAAGAGAGAGAGGGAAAGAGATGTGGTATTGGAATCCATGGTTGCATTTCATTTCATTTGCTTCTAAAGCCTGTCTTCTCCCTGTTGGAGTTTCCTTGAGACAGTCCTCTAATCACCTCCTGCAATCATATTGGAAAGCTGGCTCAAATGAATTACTGTTGAGAACTAATATAGGGAAGGCTCTATCCAAATCTGCTATGTGCCCAGTTACTGTGTGGTGGAATCTCATGTGTCCCTTACTTCTCTCCTTGGGGCCCTTTGACCTTTTGCTGAGCACCTGAGACGGAGAACAGAATAGGTTGGTTTGAATATTCAGTATGCCAAGTGGATAGAGCAGTGAGAGTCTGCAATCTTGAGTTTTGACTCCTCAGTCTCTCCCTTAATTTGTGAAATTTCCATCAACTGTGGCCATTTCTATCATGTTGGAAGAGTCTCCTGCATTCTGAGGTAGACATACCTTGAATTTCAATTTAGTTCACTGCCTAACGTTTAGCTAGATACTTTGGTGACAAGACATTCATATTAGAGGAAGTTCCCTTAATTTCTGAAACTTTTCGTGTGTGTGTGTGTGTGTGAGTGTGTGTGTTTTGTTTTTGTTGTAAGACTATATACACAGTCCCAAAAAAGCCTGGTTTCTACAAAATCAAGCACTACAGATAATACTGCTTACAAATAAGGTAAGATTGGGGGAAAAAATCACTCAAAAGCCCAAAAGACCTGTGGAACTTTGTAACTAGAGCACTAGCAAAAGCAATAGCAATCCTTATAGTATTATTATGGCAGATAAATCTCTAAACAGTATTTGTACCTAGGATCAAAGTAAATCCACTATAGCCTTAAGCCTAAAGCTTATGCTTCCTCATTCAAGATATAGTCTTGGAGGACATTTAATTCTCTATTAAGAGACGATTTTCATATAAATTTAAAATCTGATCCAGGTGATAGCTGTCTTCCTTAACCATTGTTTTAGTATGGAGAAATATTTTTGCAGCTTCTCCATCTATAATCACAGCCTTGCCAGATAGCTTAACGTATGGAGAACCCAGTGCTTTGTGATGCCAGTAAATCAGCTACCACCTGCACTAATTTTAGTGCACTTGTGTAGATTTTCAGCATTTTTCTTGTGGTTTTCAGACATTGCTAGAGCCCTTTTCCTTAATTTGAGAGTTTATGCTTATTGCTTCAAAACATGAATGTGTTGGGAAAAATCCCAAATGATCTTGTAGGACTTTCTGCCAATATCATTCCACCTACCCATTATGTTTGAGGTAATTACATCAAAGTAGGAGAACCAACTTCAGGTATATATATTTCTCTGAGGTCACAAAGAGTTTGTCTTTAGACTTCAACAGTCCCTGGTGGAAAGCCTGCTTAGAGAAAAACCAAAACAGAAACAAATACCCTCCTGGGCAGAGTAATTATCTTGAACTCTGGCCAATCACTTGATTGGTAACTGTTTGAAGCAAGGTGTGGTGATTCTTTCCAATCCCACATTCACATCTCTAGGCATCGTCTCTCCAGAGTCGGTGTTCACATTTCCTGCTAGAATTCCCTCCATTTAGCTGATCCTCTATAATATCACATTGTGTCCCCAAGCTGGAAACTGCTTGTTGTTCTCCGTATCCTTTGTCAATCTCAACCAAAGTTTATTGTGTCTTGTTGTTATTCTTTGTGGATTCTTAATAGGAGTTTTTAGTTTCTCTTACTAGGGGGAGTTTTGTTTTGTTTTGTTTTTAAGATTTTATTTATTTATTTTGTCAGAGGGAGAGAGAGAGAGAACAAGCAGGGGGAGCTGCAGGCAGAGCAGGCAGAGGGAGGATCGGGCTCCCCACTGAGGAGGGACTCGATCCCAGGAGCCCGGGATCATGACCTGAGCCCAAGGCAGACGCTTAACCGACTGAGCCACCCAGGAGTCCCTGGAGTTTTGTTTCCTATTCAGAACTTTTTATTTTCATTTCACCAGTGAATTTTCTAATTTCGCTCTTGTAAAGATTTTTCCCATTGATCATATGAGTGCTTTATGTAAAGATCATTAACTCATTGTCGTGCATTTTGTCAATATTGTCTCTCAATTTGCTCTTTATTTTTGAACAAACATGTACCCTGAACACCTTTACTCTGGGATTTCCATGACCATTTGGCCGTTTGGCTTCTGTTACTTACTAGCTGCCAGCCCTAGTTCCTCCTATCCTAATTGTAACCAATAACACAATTTAAATTTTACCCTTCTTGCTGCCTGCCTTTAGCTAAGCCAGGGCGTACCTATAAGCCTGACTTATTTTATAAGTAAAGACCCTATTTAATCATAGAGTCTCTGGCATTCTGGAAATCCCACAATTCGTAAACAGATCCGTTTCCGCAGCTAGTTTTCAGTAGTCTCAAACCGAAGGCTACAAGCAGCAGGGACTTCTGGCTGCAGTGATGCAGACAAACACTGGAGTTCTATCTCCTCCTGGTCAATTACTTTGGAACTAGGATCTATTTTTTCCACAACATACCTTGCAAGGGCCACCATGTATGCTAGTGTACTTAATTGGCTGCTTTCTATTTTACTTAGACCGTAAGAGAGATCAGAGATCTATTTTTCCTGCATGGCTTCACCCCTTGGAATCACTCTAAAGTTACAAGACTCCAAGCTCTTTAGTAACTATCATGTCTGAATCACAAGAATCAGAAGTGGTAACCGTTTATCACCTGAAAGCTTGGACTGTTCACTTTCCAAATCAGATTAGGCAAATGTCTTATGTCTCCCTACATTATCTCAGGGGCACACCTAGGGTATATGAGGCTCTAGTTAATATTTTTTGTGGGACCCTACACTATTTAAAAAAAAATTGATTTAAAATGTTGGCAGGAGCTCCCCTCTACTTGCTAGATGGAATGCTGCCCCATTCATGAATCACTTAATAAATCCAATTAGAAAAATATAAAAAATGAAATGTTTTACAAAAGTCATGGGCACATGTGAGGTATAGTGATCTTCCCATAAATATTTTAAATGTGTTGAGAAATAATGCTTAAATTTGTTTATTATCCAGTCAAATGCACATAAAAATTCTCCATTCTGAGTGAGTTACCCCAGATTAGCATGTTGGTACCATTCAGGTTATCCAATTTGTGATTCTACAAAAGCAACATGCCCCATTCAGCAGAAGTGATCTGGTTGCCAGGCTGCCGCCTGGAACTGGAACCCAACCATGGGGACCCACGAAGCCCCATACATAAAAGCCAAGGAGCATGGGGCATGTTTCGTGTGTGTGTGTGTGTGTGTGTGTGTGTGTGTGTGTGTGTGTGTGTGGAGAGAGAGAGAGCTGGGGAGCTCCTGGGACATCTTGTCAACCCCGCAATAGGACAGAGGATCAAAGAACACTCCCAAAAAGAAGAAACAGGGACCAAGATCCACATGGGTTCTGATCTAGGCTCAGGGCATCTTATTCAGGATAACATTGCCAATAGTGGCCAGTCCTACACACTGAGTTGTGACTTAGAAAATTTCAAGGAAAGTAATCCAAAGTGTGGAGTCTTATGAGACATATGGCCCAGAGCAGTAATCCACCTGTCTGGGCCAAGGCAGAATTATCCCAGTAAAGACATGCTAAGGGTCTATTCCTTCTTGAACTGGTTTAGGGGTTAATGTCTTTCAAGTTTTGGAATCATAAAATATATAAGTAACCTTAAGTAACAGGAGTTTATTAAAGGATGCTGCTGTGTTTTTGCCCCAGGTTTTTGCTATTCTAGTATCTCCTTCCCTTTTGAGGTGTTGATGCTAGCAATTCTCCCATGCTCTCCCTTTATCCCGACCTTCTCAGCCCAAAGCAGGAAAGATCTAATTTGTTCATTTACTCACCATCTATTTTTAGATGCTCTGGTTCAGTCACACATGTCCAGTATAACAAGACTGGTCTCTCTACAAGCCCACTGCCATCTTTCTTAAAGGAAACTGTGTACCTAGCAGACACTATGAGACTTCATGATCTGTCCAGTGCAAGGCTTTAGATACATTTTACCAGACTGTCTTTTAAAAGGGTCTTCCCAACCTACCTTGCCACCAGAAATGTGTGAGACTGCTTCTCTCTTAGAATATTTGTCAGTAGTGAGGAGATCCATTCTTTTATAAATGATCAGCTAAGATGGTAGACAAAAAGGCTAGAATATTGTTTAAATATACAAATGCAATTTCTTAGTAGTAAAATTGACTACTTCACCATATACTTGTGAATCAGCTAAATTTTCTTGATGCGTAATCTCTTTTGGTCCTTTCCTCCTTTATCGATTTAGAACTGAATGTTTTCCATATCCATTTGTATGAGCTAATCATAATTTAAAGATATTGGCCATTTTTTTGCTATATTTATGGTAAGTCTATGCTCCTCCTTCTTCTTCTTGCTTTTAAACTTTGGATAAGTTTATCTTTTAATGGATATAATTTCAGAATTTTTCAGATAATCAAAGCTATTAATATTTTTCTTTGTAATTCATTTCATCCCTTTGGCTCTTAAAAAGCGTTCCTTTTCTGTTCCATAGATTCGTTAAACATTTTAAATTCCTCTTGTTTTAATATTGTCTGTATTTAAAATGTTTATTTAAACTCATGGATACAGAGAGCACATTGGTGGTTGCCAGAGGTGGGGGGAGGGTGAAATGGGTGGGGGTCAAAAGGTACAAACTTCCAGTTATAAAATAAATAAGTTCTGGGATGTAGTGTACAGCATGGTGACCATAGTGGATAATACTGAATTGTATATTTGAAAATATATAATCTAAATTAATATTTTGAACAAAAAAGCACTCATTTCCTATCTGCATTAATAATTGAAACATCTTGTTCCATTTGTTTATGGTGTTACTTGTTTTTAGTTACACATTTTTATATAAAATAAAGTTTGTGTCTCAAGAGTAAGTAAAGAATAGTCTAGATTGGGCTAAAATACCAAAGTAAATATGAGATACTCATAGGTCACTCAATAAATAAACTGTGAATCAAAATTGACATCAATTTAATTTTATTTCATAATCAACTAAACATTTCGAATCAGACAGAACTTTAAAAGTTCCTAGTTTTTATCTTAATTTCACATTTCATATGTTGCACAATATTTATAAGATATTCAGTTTGATTGTTTTGTAACTTGGGGAGAGGGGTGGCCACAATTCTGCCAGATTATTAAATTCACCAGAAGATTTTTGCTCCCTTTTTCTTAATTTGAGAGATATAAAGCAATTTTTATTCCCAGTATAAATTCTAGATAAAAACCATACACTTTGCTTACTTATCATATTAAATATTAAGGATGACATACAAGCAAAAAGATAGCCTTGTTACTAAGTTAATGCCCTCCTGAAATCTTACGTGGCTATATAACAATTGCTAAATTTGTTAAAGACCAACTTACAACAAATTGGTGATCTTGTGAGCTTTTTTTTTTCTTTCTTTCTTTCTTTCTTCCTCCTCTTTTCCCTTCTTCCTCCCTTCCTTCCTCTTCTTTCTTTCTTTCTTTCTTTCTTTCTGGTATATTACATTAGAGAGCATCAGTCTGTAGACATCATTAAGAAAAATTGTCCTTGAGGAACAATGGAAAATATATGCTAAATAAAAATATTAAAGAAAATGCTATACACAATCTCTTACTATGTAGAAATTATTACATTCTTGAACCATATTCGGATGCTATTACCTGTGAGCACTGAATTGCAAAAACTAAAATGAGAGTACATTTTTTTTCTTCACTAGAAATCCCAATGTTCAGAGAAACAAATGAACAGCAACATAAGCTAAATAGTCACTATATCAGATATGAACCACAGGTCTTTTGAATAATACTCCAGTGAATGCGTGTCCTTAAATGAAAAGGGGCAGTCACAGGCATTTGGCCACTGAAGCCCTCTGGTACCCATATTTGGGAATGTACCTTTCTTTATGAGGGTGGCGCTCTGTGGAAGCAGACTCCTTAAGTAACTGCACCAAGGACCATATGGCATGGTTTAATCATTGTACAAAGACTCTCCATAGAATCTGAGGCTGAAATTCGTAAGAAAGCACACAAGGGATGATGCCTGATGAGTCAATCGAAGAAGGAGAATTCTTCATGGTTATAACATGTATTTCATGACAGTACTGACCCTTATTTGTTTGTCTGGAAGTTCCAACAGAAAGTCTCTAGATAAAGTGCTTTCCCAATTGCTAGATTTAGATCTAAGAAATACAATTTATCCCTTAGGAAAAATGTAAGCTCAGTGTTAAAGTTTGTCTTTAGGTCAATGAATTGGATTTGCTGTTGTTTTTCTAACAACATAACGGCAACAGTGAAGAAAAGTTAAATCATCTCAGTAAACCCATGGATTTTGCCTCAGTGATGTAGTTAACTATTCTTGGGAAAGGCACAAAAATAAGTGTCAAAATTGAAGTGTTCTATAATACCCACAGAGATTCCCTTTCTTTGCCTGGTTCCCACACCTCTTGAGTGCCATCAAGGAACTTTAAGAAATCTCTGGTCTGTCATTTTTGTGCTCATATAATCCATTAAAAATCCAGGTTTGTTAAGTTGATTCACGTCATTCTGAAGAAAGTAAAATTAAAATTCCTTAGGACAAGTTTATTTTTAAAAAGTGACATAGTGATTTTTTCCCCTTTATAGTCACATCGGACAGTGAATGAGGATTGTAAACCACAAATATCTAAAGTTTTAATTTTAGTCTAAAATACATGTATGTGCTGTATCACAGCTGAATCTTAGATAAGAATCACCATCTTTAACAGCCTTCACATTGAGTACAAAATACATAAATAGATAACTATTTGGGAAATATTACTATTTTGTGAGTCACAAGGAAGGAAAGCATGTATTCAAAGAAAATATGTTTTACATTATAATGTCCAACTGACTGAGCATAATTCAGCTTGGAAACTCATTGGCTGTTTGGCCCAGGACCTCAAAATTCCGTTTAGCCTATTTGTAATTTTGTGTCAGTAAAAGACAAGTAAAGGAAGAAACAAATTAAAAACAAAAGCACCCTCCTCAGGAATCTGGGAATGCCTTTATAATGGACTCATAGGCAGGTGGAGGTGGTGTGGAAAAGCCCACTCGAAGGCTGTGACTGGACCAGTGGAAATCAGGACGGCCCAGACTGTGCGAAGTGCTGATGGCGGGAACCCTACTGGAAGTGGGCAGAGTCACCAGCTGACTGTCAGTTTCCACCGGAAGTGGGGGACTTTGCAGAAAGGGATGGAAAGTGGAAGCTCTGAAGCTTGATTTTCTTGGAAAAGAATTTGCTTGTTCCAGGGAAGCTTGTCGCTGGAAGGTGAGACTGGCCAGGCTGAGGTTGCTTCGCCGTTCACAGCCACTGTGGCGGTAAAATCCAGTTCTGTTGAGGCCATGGTTATAAGAAGACCTTGATCGCCGGTTCGAACTCCATTGTGAGATGGGGGCGCTGGCTCTTCTTCGAGACAAACAAACAAACAGAGCCCAAATAAATCCAGCAATTACGAGTACAATTGCAATGGACACTGTGAAGGACATTATGACATCCTCTGAAACAAACAAACAAACAAAATCAAATAGGTAATTTAATTTGTAAGTAGGTGTTCAGTGAAAAACAGGGCAGAATACAAATAGTAACTATGGAATATGTGATCAATTGAAACAGATTTTGAATTAGGGAAATAAAAGACAGTGCTAGATGCATATGAATATCAGCTGATATGCTTCCATTTATTAAAGGAAAAGGATATAAAATAACATGTTTAGCTATAGCATTCCCATTGCTTATGCTATTTTCTCACCTTAAAGAAATAAATAATAAAAATAGTCTTCTTTTCTTTAAAGGACATTCTTTAGTTCATAAATTTTTATAAGGTTGCAAATATAGTCCAAAGATTATTTCCTTTTGAGTTACAGCGGTAATAATGTGCCAGAAATTGATAAAGGATTTTGTAGTCAAATTGACTTTGCTTTTTCCTCTGTCTGCTTTCATTGTCCCCAGTGATGTCTCCCACCTGCTGGCTTCATGATGTCTCACTTCCTGTGCTCCTTCTGAGACAGGAAGTGCTGAGCTAGAACCATCTGGTGGGCTGACTGATTTATGTTCTATTTCCTGAGCTCCTGTACTGTAACCTGTATCTCTGACTCACTGATGACATGACCTATTGCAGACTACTGTGCTCTTTCTCGGACCACCAGTTCCAGTTCATGCTGCTATCATGCCTTCACTGTGCTAATGAAATTTTTATCCCGTGAATCCACAGAATCTCTGCTATACATCAGTATCCTGCAATTCACAGAACTGGTATTTGTTCAGGATTCCTGTTCCAGGAGCAGGGGAGTTGTTTTCCCAAAATGGAAATTCTACCTTATTGCTTCTTGTGAACTGAAAACATGTTTTTGAGTAAAGTTGCTTAGCAGAGCCCCTGCTCTGAATGTGAAGACACTCTGGATATTAGAAGACCCCTCTTCAGCCTCATCGCTCACCACATTTCCCCACCCTCCACTCCATGATCTAACCCACGAATCATGTTGATCTTCTCACTATCCCAAATCTGGCCTTTTTCTCTGAAGTTCTGTGCTTTTCCACCTCTTTTTCTTTCTATCTGTACACAAGTTTTCAATTTCTGTCTGAAAAACCTATTCTTAAAGACTCATTTCAAGTACTGCTTTTTGGATAAAGATCCCTTAAGTTTCATAAACAAAAATTAGTTACTGTTAAGTAAAGAGGTAAGCTGTCTTATCAAATTGCTTGTCTAGGGATTCTGTACTGAGAAGGCCATGGATTGGAAATTAGCTAAGTGGGGTTGTGAGAGTGTGAAAACAAGAGAGGGGCTACGAGTACTTTGAAGTTCCTCCCTTCGAGAGGTAGAGTCTCTTTCCCACCCCTCGGAAGCTGGGCTGGCTTCACACCTTGCTTTGGCCAGTAAGATGGGATGGAAATGAGGCTGTGCAAAATGAAGCCTAAGCTTCAAGAGGTCTCTCAGCTTCTACCCCTGTTGCTCTTGGAAGCCCTCTAACTGCCAGCATCTACAAGCCCAGCCTACTGGTGATGAGAGACACATTGGACCACTTACCACTGTTGCCCAGGCCAAGAGCCTGCTATCTCCAAACACATGAATGGGGTCATCCTAGATAATTCAGATGTTAGTTAAACTAACAACTTACTGTGACCCATGAGGGAAGACCAGCAGAAAATCTATTAAGCTGATCCCAACCCAAACTCCTGACCCATAGAATTGTGAGCTAAATAAATGATATTTTTAAGCTACTATATTTTGGGGTAGATTATTAAGCAGAAAGAGCTAACCGATTCTGCGTTCTCAACTCAGCTTTATCCCTAACATATTGTGTGATTTTTAAGAAATTTGTTCAGACTCATTATTTTTTAAATGAAAAAGATAGGTTTTATGAGTATCAAGGTTTTTTTTTTCAGTTTGTTTTTGTAATCTAGGATAATATGTAGAAAATCTATAATACAGAAATAGCAAAAGCAACCAATGCTAATAAATACATAAGAATAATCATTGCTCCTTAATTTTAGGATATATTTAGTGTTCTTCCACCTTATATTGTCACATTTATCTCCTATGTCAAGACCATGTGTGTTTAGCTCTACTTTCACAATTACCTTCACAAATGCTTATATCAAAATCTTCTAAAACAGTTGATTATATCAAATCTAAACAATAAATTCCTTATAATAGGAAGATGACTTCTAAATTACAAGATGATTTAGAACAGCTCTACTAGACCAAGTATTGTTTTTCTAAAATGAGTCTCATAAAAATAATATGGACTTAGCCTTAAAATGCAACCTCTTGAGACAGATTTCAGAGTCAGGCTTTATCTGAAAAAAGCAAATAAATAATAAATACAGTCAGAAACTAAAATCACACTTATTGGTTACATAGTAACATTCAAAATTAACTTGTAATTATCAGTGCTCCAAATATTTGGAACCTAAATAGGAAGTTGTTGGAATTTTGTGTTGCCAAGGCAATGGCAGCCATGCAAATCAGCACTTCCCAACATTTCTTCTGAAAACAAGGTGCACAAATAAAACTATACAAAACCCATGCCTTCAGCGTAATTAGAAGACAAAGAACATCCAGATTTCAAGTTACCTAAAAAGTAAACTGATAAAACAGATACCAGTACATTCTCCCCCTTGCTTCTGCCTCAAGTCTTTACTGAGAGGAAGGACAATTCCAGAAAAAGTGTTAAAATACTGAAAAGGTTCTCTGTTCCCTGAGGGCAACGACTATAGTAAAGGGACTTACACATATAGGCAAGAATGTGAAGAGGCAGGCTTGGAAAGTAATCCTTCCCTGGGGAAGAAGAGGGTAAATTGTGCAGTCAGAAGATCACATCTTGTAGGATTCCATTTACAGGAAATGTCCAGAACAGGGAAATCTATGGCAATAGTAAGCAGATTTGTGATTGATTAGGCCTGGGGGTGGGGTGGAAGGGAATGGGAGGGGTTGCTAGTGGTCATGGGTTTCTTTTTGAAGGACAGAGTGTTCTCAAATTAGATGGTGTGATGGGCACATAACTCTGTGACTATAACAAAACCATTTAATCGTACCCTTTAAGTGGGTGAATTATATGAAATGTGAATTATATCTCAATAAAGCTGTTAAAAGAGAAAACAAAGAAAAGGGGAGGTGCTCTTTGGAAACCACGCAATGAAGAAGAGAAGAGGGAAGAGTGAAGGGATCCTTCAAGACAAAAAAAATTTAAAAACAGAGGACACATAATTCCTCCCCACCTCCATCCTCTAAAAATAAAAGTACACCAATGAAAATGTCATACCTTGCTACACTGAGGAAATGAGGCATCTAGAATGACTGCTGGGATGCTGGCACGTGCAGGCGAGGGTGGATGCCAGTATCATTCATCCGAACCGGGAAGAAATGTAAGACTATGGCACAAGGGGAAGCTGGTATGAGGAAGATGCTGAACTTGAGTGCCCCTGAGATACTCATTTGGAATTGGGGTTGCATAAATACAGAGCTTAAAGGGCGGCAGAACTGGGACTCTCCATGCATGCTAGGAGAGACCTGCAGCCATCCAGGGAAAACACTCTGACTAAAAAGTAAGAGTGCATTTACAGAAGTGAGTTGAGAATAGACTTCCAGGAAAATCACAGTTTAACAGGTTGCAGAAGTAAAAAAGGAAACAAAGAAGGACTAATTTGGGAGACTTGAGGAGACAAAAAATATATGCTAGCACTGAATCAAAGAAGAGAATTTTAGGTCCAAGTGACTACTGGCTACATGCCCCAGAGACATTTATCTATCCATTTGTTTAACATATAAAGCATCCACTAAATACCAAGTAATGCTAAGTTTATAGGCAAGTCTTAGTTCTGGTTGAGTTTACATTCTACATTCTATAAAACTTCTCTATAGTCTTATATAGACCTAACTATAAGATAAGAAAAAATGTCCTTTAAAGGTCCTTTAAGCGGGACTGTTGGCCACTATGCCCAGAGCAGATTGAGATCAGATGATGAAAACTCATGAGTGCCTCTCTAGAAAGTTCAGTCTTTCCAACCGTGGGCAAGACGAGTAAGAAAGAGGCTTGAACAAAGTGACCTAATAGGAAGGACAGAATATAGAGCTAGTAGCCACAAATGAGATAGACCGAGGCCCAGAGCAGGTGGGATAGTGAACCAAGTCTGGGCATGCCTGCCATGATTCAGATGTGCAGCAGTAGTAACGGCTTAGTCTGGGAAGTGATGGTAAGAATAGGAAGGAAAAAACTTGGTCATGAGATACCTAAAGTCAAAAGAATCTAAAAATTATTCTAAAGTACCATGCCTTCTAATACAATAGAAATAAGACATGGGGGGTGGGAAGTGGGGTTGTAAACTGAGGTTTAGAGGCTTTTGCTCCTAAGATCTCAATTATAATGTTATAACTCTAGCAGTAATTTGATGATCAGATTAACTCATAATGTTTTAGGAGAGGTTAAGTATCTGCTCACTTCATGATATTTGCATGCTTTTACTATTTTCTGTAAGTTTATGAGAGAATAGATTTGCTCAAATTTTTATTTGTATCATAATCATTAACACTAAATTTCCTTTAAGTTTTGGTCACTTGTAATGGCTACATAAATTCTGTACTTCACTGAAAAATGTTTTAATTGGTTTAGAAAATAAAGAAAAATCATGAACTACTCAAATACTTCATAGAACTAAGTCCTTTGTCTTCTTTTCAAATGAGTCCAGGCAGTTTACTAAATTTGGTACTTTGGTTTAAAAAAAAGAATCAAACTAATTTTGGGGCACCTGGGTAGCTCAGTTGGTTAAGCGTCTGCCTTCGGCTCAGGTCATGATCTCAGGGTCCTGGGATCGAGCCCCGCATCAGGCTCCCTGCTCAGCGGGCTCCCCGCTTGGAAGGGTGCCTGCTTCTCCCTTTCCCGCTTCCCCTGCTTGTGCTCTTTCTCTCTCTCTCTCTCTGTGTCAAATAAATAAATAAAATCTTAAAAAAAACTAATTTTACCTTATTTCAGTGAATTTTTGGCAATCTTTGTTTTTGTGAGATGTATTGCATACAATTTGAATAATTCATTATTATATGTTATTAAGTGACCAGTCATTCCTGGAATAGTTTATTTATAGTTTTATACCCCAGAGAAACCATTAGTTAATTATGATGAGAAACACTTTAATCAAAGAATCTGAACAAAATCACTCAGAAATGCTATCTTCCTATTTAGAATAATGAATGAAAGATATACTCTTGTTCATCTAGATGTTGTACTTTTGAATAGGAAAATAATGCATTAGGTAGAGACCTAGTAGGTAAACTATAAGCTCCTTCTAAATTTGAAGTTCTATTATTCCACCCCAGAAAGGGGTTTTCATTAAAGCTCTGGGAAAATTTTGATATTTGGAGGAATATAATTTATTTAAAAAAATGCAACCCTATTTTTATTTCATTATTTTGCAAAACACTATAGTATATTTCTAATTTAATTAATTTAATTTATAGATCGCAGGCACTATTTTTCCTGTATTATATCACTTAATTCCCAAGCAACTCCATAAGGGAAATACTGTATTTCTTAGGTTTGTTGTCAGAAAAAATAATCTAAAATGAAAGTAAAGAATTTAAAATGCATAAAAAGTGTATCAATTTATACCAGATTTTTAGAAAAAGATTTTATTTCCTTATTTGAGAGAGAGAGAGAGAGCATGAGCAAGGGGGAAGGACAGAGGGAAAAGCAGACTCCCTCCTGATTGGGGGCCCAACACAGGGTTCAATCCCAGGATCCGGAGATCATGACTTGAGCCAGAAGTCAGGTGCTTAACTGGCTGAGCCACCCAGGCACCCCAACTCAATACCAGATTTGGTGGCATGTTAAGAACAGAAATACTTAGGGAAATTGTGCTAAAGCAGTATTATGCATTCTATACATATATTCTCCTGGATCAACAGCCTCTACCGGAGAATTTTAAATATTAACAACTTCAGATACAGAATTACGGATAAAAAGTTTCAGCAAAAACTAACTCTTAAAAATGCCTTGGCTCAGAATCCTCATTTTATTGATACTGAAACTGTCTAAGGTTTATGTGGTTGAACTAACACTTGGTTTATTTTAATAATTGAATACTGACAACTAGCACTGGTCAGGGGGCTATTGCTTTTACTCATGTATGACATAAAATGAGAAGAAAAAAATTCATTTGCAAAGTATATGCCCCTACTTTTATGTATAAAGCGATGTAAACACTATAGTCTGATTGAGGCTTCTAAGTATCTCAGGATATAAACAGATATAACATGATATTAAAGAGATATATTCACTTCATTTCAACTAAATGGAGATAAAACTAGAATCTTAAAAGAGATAATAGATTCAGTTATCCAATAAAAAAGCATTTAAGGGTTACAGGGGTTCCTGTGCATGGTCTCAGTGTTTGCCCCCTTTGAGCCTCTCTATCGCTGTCTCTCCTGACAAATAAAATGTTCCCAATAAGGTTTATCTTTATTGAAAAATAGCATAAGGTTCAGTTTCAAGAAAAAAAATTAGAAAATTTTAAAACATAGAATCAAGGGAAAAAATGTCTTGTCTATTAAATTGAGAAAATTAGCAAAGCCAACCAAAATATGTGGAGTAAGAGAGAGATTTATGTGCCAGATGACTGATTTACAAAATACATTATTCTGACATAAGAATACAAGCATCCAAACTCCAGTAGACCAGTGGTTAAAGAGTATGTTCAACCATCAAAATCTTCTTACATGAAAAATTTTAGTTTTGTGGGTAAAAAGATTATTTTGGTGACACTAGAACTAGAACAGTATTTCTAGGAGAGCAATTTGACAATAAACTTATTTTAAATTATTATTCCTTATGGCTTCATAATATTTATATTGTATTATAATATTTATGATATATTAAATATAATATTTAACATGGTAGAGTTATATTATCTATAATATTTACATGATAATACTAAATATAATATTTAACATGGTAGAGCAATCTAAATTTGGGGAAATGGTAGGCAGAATAGGTAATAATGACTCAAAATACCATATTACTATCATAATTAGACTACATAAGGTTATAGAGATATCTGAAAAAGATTAAATAATAAATTTTAAATATCATGACAATCATGAGAATAATATATATACATTAATAATAAATGAGTTACATTTTGAATGAATGTAAAGTGAGATAAGGTGGAGCTTACAGAAGTTATAAAAATGACATTAAAAAAACCATACTGCTTTTGATATGGATTTGCTTAATTTTCATTGTTTAGTTGGGTGCATGTACCATGAAAATGACTTCCTAAGCCATAAAGTCAGTCAAATATCTGTTTAGAAATTATCGTACTAATTCTTATGCCGTTGCTCTATGTGCAGAATTTTTTAATGGTTACAAATGATAATAATGACATGAGTCTCTAAGACTTGCTGAACTATTAGTAAAAAGCTTATCTTGTTATGCTCTCTTAAGTCAAAACTGCAAAAACAAGTGTAGAAATGCAGAAAAGCAATTAGAAAGAAATGCCAAGTCATGTTTTTTAAATTTTTTATTCAAGTTTAATTAACATATAATGTTATATTAGTTTCAGGTGTACAATATAATGATTGAACAATTTTATACACTTCTCAGTTTTCATCAAGGTAAGTGTCTTCTTAATATCCTTTATCTATTCGAGCCATAATTTTAGTATAACCTGTTTCAGAATGGTCTTCCACAGGTGTTTTTTTTTTTAAATTTAACCGTAGTTAATGATTTTTCTGAATCAAACTAGAATCCAGGAAATATATAATGAAAACAGAATCTATTGGCCATACAGCTTTAAATTTTCATATTTACAATTCCATTCTGGCAGACTTTTGACAATAAATTTTGGAAGCCTTTTTTTAAAAATGTACTATTAAAAAAAAAATGTACCTGAAAAATACAACGGCACAGATATTTCTTTTTAAAGCACAGTTTGCCTTCTTTATCAACAATCTTAGGGGAGGAAAAAGTGAGCCATAATTTTACTTCATATAATTACAATATCAAGCAACTTATGAGACAAAACAATTATGTTTAAAAATGCAGATCTCCCTTTGAAGGCAAAAGGAGCAAATTCTAACATCAGTAAGGTGTTAGACAGTAAGTAGACATCAGTAAGACATGTAAATTAGGTACCCTTATCCTGATTTGTAACATTGTCTACAAAAATAACAAAGGGGCTAGGACATAAATCCTCAATGAATAATAACTCTTTCTACTAATAGTTATGTAACTTACTCAAGTCATTTGAGCCTTCCTGACCTAATAATAACGGCCACTATAGTGTCTTTCAATTCCAAGATTCTAATACTGAATTTGGCTTTCCGTACATCTAATCAAGGCTTCAAATCCTGTTCATAGTATTAAAATTTAGTAGAGGTCACCATCTAGTGGCCTTTTGTTGAACTGTTCCAATATCTGAAAAGTGGTTCCATCAGTGTCAACAGAATGGAACACTGATAATTCATAAAACCCTTTGCAATTATAAGAATCAAAAGCTCTTCTAATACCAAAGCAAGCTGTCCTGTTCTTGGTACCCTAGAGTACATAGGACGATGGTTCATGCAATAAGAAGAATTTGACAAAAATATTTTTAAAGAGAATAACAATTTGGCAATAATATTTTAAAGAGAATAACATAACAGAAAACTCGATTAATTATAATAAAGTAAACAAATTGTAAGCATTTTCTATGTGTAGCTTATCTGCCGGTAAATCCCATTTGGTTTTTTCCTACAATATCCACAGAATTCAGCTCCTCTTATCTACTCTGTTATCTCCCTAGTTCAAGCGACCACCACCTCTGAGCTGAAATATTCAGACCTTCTACCTGGTCTCCCCGCTTTTATCATTGCCCCAACCCCCCAACAACACTCTATTCTCAATACGGTAGCTCTATCCACACCATTCCTTAAACACACTGGATATGCTCCTGACCTAAGACTTTGCAATGGTTGTAATCTATTCCTGAAATTCCCCAGCTATCTCCATGGCTAACTTCAAGTATTCACTCATATGTCACCTTCTTATTTAGGCCTACCCTGGTCACCCTATTTAAAATTTCATCTTGTCCCTCCTCTGAGGCCTAACTGGCACTCTTGGTTTTCCTTTTCCTTCAAGATTAATAGAAACTAGACTCACTAATTTATACTCTTATAAATTTATAAATAAGATGCATAAGTGTCATGGGCTATAAAAGTGTCACTAAAAATGAAAGATAACATAGCTTGTCTCTAGAATGGTTAGAAAAACTTGATGAAAGAAATGAGATTTGAGTTGTCTTTTATGCATGGCTGTGGGTCAAGTAAACAAAAGCCTGGAATATTTACAAGTAGTTTTGACTAAGGGCATAGAGCATAAGCCATATTTTGAAAATAATTAGTCAACACTATTACTAGAGCACAAAGTTAAGTCCAAAAGGAAGAAGGTAGCATACATTTTTTTGTATATGATAAATTAGCCTATAGGAAAACACTGAGAAAAATTAAAAGATAAGTATTAAAAATATTTTTTAAAAATCTGTCTGAAGCCATCAAAGACCTGCCAAAACTGCTAACTCAAAAGAAAAAGTTCCAGAAAAAAGTTCTCATGTGGCAATAATCTGTAAAGAGAGGCAAAAAAGAAAAGAAAAGAAAAGACAAAAGAAAACCTACAGTATTTCCAGTCTGGAGAAACAGAGGACAGATGGTGGCAACCAGAACTGCTTAAATATGAGAAAGAAATCTTAGAAAAGAGAATTCCAAGAGGAGGATCTCAAAATTTTATTGATAAGCATTTCCCATATCTACAACTGACTCCAGAACACGTTGCATGTTTCAAATAGCACAGCTAGAGGAAATATATAAATTAACTGAACTAAACTGAGACCTGAATTGCCCTTAAGAGACAGGCTTTATAGTTTTTTTGTGGTTTGAGTTCTCAACAAAGTTATTTGTCTGTGAGTACAAACTGGAAAAAAAAAATTACCTTTTACAAGGTAATAGAGCAGAATCAAAAGGCCCATTCAAAATGTCCGTGATACAATATAAAAGTACTTAACATATGCGGAAATAAGATAATGTGACCCATTCTCAGGAGAGAAGGTAGTGAACAAAGAAATGGCATAAGATGACCAGATGTTGGAGTTAGCAGATAAAAATTTTAAACTTGTATATTTATGATCAATGATGTGAAGGAAAGTGTTCATAATAAAGGAAAAGTAGGAAATATCAGCAGAAAATACAAACTCTAAGAAAGAACCAAATGGGGGGGTGCCTGGGTGGCTCAGTATGTTAGGTGTCTGCCTTTGGCTCAGGTCATGACCCCGGGGTCCTGGGATAAAGCCCCACATCAGGTTCCCAGCTCACCGGGAAGCCCGCTTCTCCCTCTCCCTCTGCCTGCCACTCCCCCTGCTTGTGTGGTCGGTCTCTCTCTCTCTCAAAATAAATAAATAAAACCTTTAAAAAAAGATGAAACTTAAAAATATAAACTTAAAGATAAATTAATAGAAATTATCCAATTTGAAAAATAGAGAAAAAATAATTGGTGGGGGAACAGAGCCTCTGGGAATTATGGGACAATATAAAAATATTTAATATATGTGTAATTATAGTACCAGGAGCAGAGAATGGAGCTAAAAACTATTTGAAGAAATAAGACTGAAATTTTTCAAAATTAGTGAAAGAAATTAATTTCTAGATTCGAGAGTCTCAGAAATACCAAGCAGGAAATATATAAAGAACCATGCATAGGCACATCATAATCAAACAGCTGAAGCTCAAAGATAAACTGAAAGCAGCCAAATTTAAAATAACAATATAATAATGACATACTACATTCAGAAAAACTAATTATTTGAATAACTACTAATCTCCAGTAAGATACAATCATATTTCAAGATAATTAAAAGCTAATCGACCCAGAACTGTATATCCTGAAAATTGTCCTTTAAGAATAATGGTGAAATAAAGAATCTTTCAGGTGCAGGAGAAAAATTCATCCCCAGCAGCTCTACATTAAAAGTTTTGTTCAAGGAAATCTTTAGTTTGAAGGGAAATAATATCAGATAAAAGACTTAGATCTTCAGGAAGAAATAAAGAACATCAGAAATAGTATCAATGTAAATATAAAAAGCTATTTTCTTTTATTTTCTTTAAAATAAACACACACACACACAGTAGATAGGTGATATCTAGGTATACAGATTAGACTTGAAAATTTTTTAGATCTGCTCAACAAAAGACACATAAGAAAATAAATAAGCAAGCCACAGACAGGTAGAAAACATTTACAAACATATATATATCTGACAACTGACCCATAACCAGAATATGTAAAGGATTTTCATAGTCAGTAATAAAAAGACAAAAAAAAGAAAAGAAAGAAAAAAAAGATAAAATAAAATGGGCCAAAGAAATGAACAGACACTTCTTCAGGATAGATATTCAAAGGCCAGTAAGCACAAGAGAAGATGTTCAATGTCAAGAATCAACAATTTTTTTTTTTTCTGTACCCAGGTAGCAAATATTTTAGGCTTTTCAGGTCATACATTATTGAAACTACTCAGCTCTACTATTGTAGCAGAAAACAGCATAAACACATAAACAGATGCCCCAATAAAACTTTATTTATAAAATCAAGCCATACATCATACTTAGCCTGTAAATCATACCTTGCCAACCCCTGCTCATCATCATTAGCCATCAGGGAAATACAAACTGAAACCACAATCAGATAAAACTAAATACTGACCAGAAAGGCTAAAACGTAAAGGGTTGAGAATAAAGAAGAGCTATTGGAAAAGATAGGAAACAACTGGAAAAACTAAATTGTTGGAAAAGTACATTGTTGGAAAAAGTAAATTGCATAACCACTTTAGGAAAAGGCTTGACAATTTCTTATAAAATCAAACATACACCAATGCTATGACCAGCATTTCTACTTCTAGGAAGTTACCAAGAATAATGAAAACACATATCAACAAGAGACTCTTACAAGAATATCTGTTACAGCTTTATTCTTAATAGCCAAATGAGTAAATACTGTATGATTTCATTTATATGAAGTTCTAGAACAGGCAAAGCTAATCTGTTCTAGAAAAAAATCAAAATAATGGTTTCCTCTGGGGATAGTGTAGACAGGAATTGACTGGGATGTGAAATTAGGGAACTTTTGGGGTTGGCGATAATATTTACTATCTGTGATTGGGACTTGAGTTATTCACGTGTGTATATGTCCAAATTCAGCAAATGTTCACTTATGATCTGTGCACTTCATTATTATTTATTTTACACATTTCATTGAGGTAATTTGACCTTAAAAAGAAAAAAAAAACATAAAAATACTGAATTCTGATTAGTAATATACATACTGAAGTAATTAAGAGGAAGCATACTGATATCTTCAATCTGCTTTGAAATGTAAGCTAATAGATTGGTGAATAAAATAAGCATTGTAGAAATGTCAATGATAGAATCTAAGTGGTAGGTATATGGGTATTCACTATAAAAATCCTTTACATGTTTCTGTATATTTGAACATTTTCAAAATTAAATATTGGAAAAACATATAAGAGAATATCCCAAACAACTTTAAGGCAATGTATTTGGAAATTTAAGTGAGAAAATTTTTAGAAAACACAAACTTCCATAACTAATAGAAAAATCAATAGAAAATTTGAATGATCCACTATTGTTAAACACAGTGATTCTGTCATTTAAAACTTTCCTATTAAAAATGCTATAGATAATTACAATGGTGACTTTTCTAAAGCATTTAAAGAAAAAACAATGCAAATCTTGCACGATTTTTTCCAGATAATAGAAAAATAGGAAACACTTCCTAACTTGTTTTATGAGACCTGCATAACATTGATACCAAAATGTGACAAGGCTAATCACAAGGAAAGACTATTATAGGCAAATTTCTCTCATGAATATAGATGCAGGAGTTCTAAGGTCAGGCTTCTAGCCTCATACTTACTGAATCATTGTCTCTGAGCATGGAGCCCAGTGAGAGATGCATTTCCAAATTTTTCTACATAATTCAGATGCAGCAGTTTTATAGACAAGCATTTATAAACACTTGTTTTTCAAGCTTTCTAGGTAACTGAGTTAAGGGAAGTAATTGGTAGGCTGTTAATATACAATGATGAATACATGTCCAAGAGTTTTAAAAATACAAATTAAAGGCATACAGTTGAAATATAATAATATTTGTTTGCTATTTAGGAGGAGGGAGTATAGAGGACATCATTGGGGTGTGTATGTCCAGTCCGTAAGCTCACTCCGTCCCCAGTTTCTCTGGAAACATCCTGCTCCTCTCTGCAGGGGGTAGACTCCTAAGAGCCAATATTTTTACAGGCTGAAGAATAGAATTTTCAGCTACTAACTAAGGTTTTTCTCCCCCTTGACACTTGACTACCCAATAAATCAATTCACAATCCTTCATTTCTTCGATTACCTTGGAGAGGATTAGTTCTGTTAGCAAGCATACATAGAAAAAGAAAAAAACTGATGCTTAGAATTTCTAACTGGATTATTAAATAAATAGCAGAGAGGAAAACAAATAGATAAAAACCTTGAAAACCAGTTGTTTTACTGTAATTCCCTAGATATTTTGAGAGAGAAAAGAGTGTTTTGTTTGTTGGACTTTCAAAATGTTAAGAGTGTAAAGGACTCAAAAATATATCTTTTTACCATAAAGAACAGTATTGGGAAAAAGGAACCATAGCCTCTGGGTCGTGTCCTTGTCAACGTGAGCTGCCATACAAAATACCATAGCCAGCATATCTTAAACAGACACTTGTTTCTCATAGTCCTGGGGGCTAGGAAGTCCAAGATCAAGGTGCCAGCATGATCCGCGGCTGGTGAGAGCTTCCTAGCTTGCTTCCTTCCTTGCTTCTTCTCGCTGTGTCCTCACTTGACTTTTCCTCAGTGCACACTCGCAGAGATTGGGAGAGAGAGCAATCTCTCTTCCTTTTTTCTCAGGCCCCTAAACGTATCATGTAGCCCCCACACTCATGACCTAATCTAAACCTAATTACCTCCCAAAGGCCCCATCTCCAAATACCATCCGTTGCACTGAGGGTCAGGGCTTCAACATATGAATTTGGATGAGGGGAATGACACAAACATTCAGTACATAACAAGTCAATTATCAGAAGCAATGCAAAAAGAACTTTTGGAGAGACAAGGAGACGATCTATAAAGTACATGACTAATAAGGGTTTTGGAGAAGTGATCATCACTCCGTCTCTGCCTGTGATGAGTTATAGATTGATTTAGGGAATCCCAGAGAAGCTGGTATCTATTCTTAGCTTTCTGGGATCCAAATGGGGAAGATGACAGGGCCCTCTGAGAAACCCCGGTGTCTGATGGGCAGAGTAGAAGTGTGGAGGGTAGACGTGGGTACATCTGGGTCTAGGGCACCTGATAAACAGCCTAACCTCAAGAGGCTTTTACAACTCGAGGGTTGTGGGAGAGCATTCAATATTGTTCTGGACCACTGAAACAGATGGAAAAGTACCTGAATGAAAGGCAGTAGACCAGAGGGGACATAAAGAAAGGAAAAACCATTCCGTTAACAAATGTTGCATAGACCACATGAGCCAGATTTTATGATAAAATCCATCAGCAGCGGAGACAAGGAGGGAAAGGGCAATGTCCTAAAAACAGATGAGAAATATGCATCAGCAGATGTCAGCAAAGACCAGAACTTGATCAAGAATCAGAGGCCCTCTTCTTCCAATACCCTTCAGAGTATATAACCCCCACCCCCACCCTATGCCCTTTCCAACCTTAGAGAAAAGTCCTAAGGAAAAGGAAAACAGGGAGATCTGAAGTCACAAAATTGAAAATTATTTTGTTAAATCAAGTCACACTTTTATACTGACATTCAAAACTTTACACAAATCTGCCTCGTCATTCACCTCCACAATCATGGCTTGTGTGTTTTTGCTTCTGTATATTGGCTGATAACATTTCTTCTGAACTCCCTGAAATTGTCCAACTATGCCTTACTTGTATCACTAACACCTTAACCCATCGACTAACATATAGCAGGTGGTCAGTCAGTGCTTCTGAGTAAACTAATAAACTAGATCCGTAGTTGAATGAGTTAGTAAGTTAATGTAGGGAAAATGAATGACTAAAATGTCCTCCCAAGGATTATCTCTCTCTTTGAAACTTACCTGACTTATAGGAACAGGTAAAGCCTCATTTTTTCTTCTAAGAAAGATTTTGGGACCATTTCGGCTATTTTTTAAAAAACTCCTAACAATCGTTGCCATTTTCCCATACATTGTCTTATGTTAACTCCATAACAATACAGGCATATATTTGCATGTGTATGGAGGTACAATCTCCTCTAAGAGCATGATCTTCTTGAAGACAGATATAGTTTTGGTAAGGATTCAATGAGGTGAATAAATAAATGCAAGACCCTGAACCAATAACTCTTAATTTTTCAGTGCTTGCCAAGAGAAAAAAAATGCATGGTGAGGCAGGAAATTCAACCAAAACTATGTCTTCTTTAGGACTCTTAAGTACCGAAAAGATAACCAAGTTTAAAGATACGTGTCTACTGTTTCATGAAGGCAGGTTGCAGCAAACTTACAGGTTCTGGTTCCTGCTGCTTCGGTGGGGAATTTTCATAGAGAAGGGAAATGCATTACAGAAAGTAAGAGTGGGAAACACACGGTGGTCTTCAGCTGTGTTGTCAGTCTCAAACCAATTTTTTTGTTCCTTCTTGCACTGATTACTATAATACTTGCAGACCATTAAGTAAGTTTTAGTGGGTGATTACCATGAAAACACGAGCTATTATTATTATTGGTAATAACCTGGTATCATTATCTTATTTTTTAGCATTCAATAAAGTAAACCAAAAATATCATATCTGGAAAACAACTTTTTATACATCTTCAGTGTGTTAAGTTTGAGAAATGCATATGATTCAACACCCAAGTTTCGCTTTTCTCAACTATTCTATCTTTATTCTCTAAATTTGAAATGTCAAGCAGATAATTGAGTTTGGGTGCAATAGACAACACATTGCACTGTACTTCATAAGATTTTCAAAATAATATATTTGTGGAGTCTGAGATCACAATAGATATCGATTTAGATACAAAAAAGAAATAAAAATTTAAAAGGTCAACATTTGTAGCTTAGGAAATTTTTACATTTAGTATATTTACATTTAGATTTTTACGTTTTACACTTAATATTTTTTGCCCCAGAAGAAATAATGTAATCTTTCATATTTTTCCCCAAATCATCCCCAATATATCTGTTCAACATGTTTGTATTGGTTTTGTTAATGCTTATCAATGTAACACTCCCCTTCCTGGTTTTCACTATTTCCATCTATTTTCCATTGTATTCACACACTAAGACAAAGAAACACTAGCAACTATCTTTGGAACAATAAGTTTGAATTCCTTCTCCAGCACAAATTTCTATATTTAAAAAAAAAAATCAATGTTTTTAGGATTGGAAAATAGGACTTCAATTAAACATTCTCATCAATTCAGATTTATTTTATGATTATTACCCATGTTTTAGTCAGTGGCTAATAATTTCTTTTACTTAAGTAAACCTGAAATTTAACTTCTAATGGTCTTTAAAAAAGAGATCTGGCTTTTACAGATTAATTTTTACAGTAAGAACTACTTGACTTCTGAATAATTTGTACAGTAATTTTTGTAATGATGAATTTAGTGTAAACACACTCTAGCTATGTTCAGTGTGTATCTGGTATATTCACTTTCAGTATAATGAGGACAGCAAGCAGTATGCTAACAAATATATACAATGAAGACTTCCATAATTCTAAGGCTTATTGTGTGTTGGTGTCTACTTGGAATTACTTATCACCAAAGCCATTCTTTACAATATGCAAACATAATTTACTTTCTTCTTATTTTTTTTAATAATTAGACTAGGATGTTCACTAATATCCCTCCTTTCCAGGCCTGAAGCAAACATAAAGGGTTGATGGTAAAAACAAGAATTAATTAATTCCCTTCATGCACATTTGTATGATGGCAGACAGCTCGGTGAGGATGTTAGGGACGGTCAACACTCTGCTCACTTTCACTGATGGCTTCCAAAGCGTCCCCTCAAATCACAAAAGAAAGTATGAAATAGTTCTCTGAGAGAACTAAACACTTGTTCTGGACTAATAAATAGGACTACTGATCTTTTCATAAACTCCATTGTCTCCTTTAAAAAAATTTTTTTCTGAATTTAACTGAAATTGTTCCCTTTATTTTTAAAATTTCCCTGAATCCAAGAATAGTTGCTAATTTTACATCTTAGCCCTTCTTCCCTTGCCCTTCCCTTCTTTAGCCTTGAAGAACTGGCTATTTCAACCTCCCCTCTACCCTGCTATTGATCCTAACTACCTACTAGCTGTGTCTGAACTCAGCCAAAAAGTACTTTTATGTTGCTTCTTTTTTCCCCTGTGATAGGTTTCCTTTTAATGTTATATGTGATGTTATTTCCAGTGAACTTTTTCTACTATAGTTTTTGTCTTCCTCTAATTTCATAAGATTCCTTATTTTACCTGTGTCATCACACTCCTGAAGTATAGATTTTTGTTATTTTGATTCACTTTGAAAAGTAAAGAGTAAAACATTGACAATGTAAGCTAAAATAACCTCTATAACAATTCTTGATTTAATTAAATAAGATATATAATTTACAACCTTAAGACAAAACTTATTTTTCCAACAAAATCCACATTATCATGTTCTAAACAATTACTTCCATCTTTAATTTTTCTCATTTTTATTCTCATTATTTTCTAATTATATTTTGTAACACCAGCCAAAATCTATACTTGTTGCCCAGATTCTTCTGGAGTGCCTTCATAACCCACTTTAAAGACACTATACATGAATGTACTTATTATAAAAAACATGAAAACTTAATCAGTTTATGGTAAACAAAATGTCTCAGAGATTTTCAATGTTTTAATAAATTATGCAGTATATTTTCTGCATCCTAATTTTAAATTAAAAACAGTTAAAGAAGATATCTTACCCCAAAAGTTTTCTGGCCATGGACTCCCTAAACTTGTTGTGTTATTAGCCATAATATCCACAAGAAATAGAAGAGACAGAAGAAGAAGGAAAGAAAAGCCACTATGTCCAAAAGAAGCACTTTGATTCTATGCCTTTGTGGTTCAGCAAGAGAAAAATAATTTTCACACAACCCCTCATATATTGTGTTTGCATAAAAGGAAACAAGTGTATCATGTTTCCTGCTTTTATACTCAAATTAGCAACTGTTTTTCTTATCTTGGAATTCCACATGGTTCCTGAGACACAAAACAATTTCCTACTCGTCATTTCCTCAGCTAAATTACTAAGTTTCTTCCTCTCGGCCACCTCCAAACTGCTTTTGGGGTAAAAGGCTCCTTTTCTTGTTCCTTCTCCAACTACTACTGACATACATAGGAAGATTCCAAAATCTTAGCTACAGCACTCTGGGCTAAATTTATATAGAATAGAGAAAGAGACCACTTCCAACATTTGACAATTAGATTTATACAGTAAGATGAGAAGGGTGGGGTGGGGAATTCTGGAAATCCATAATCTAGTCAAGGACAATTAATTAATTTTACCTAATACCCTTTTTTATAAATCTCAGTTATTTATTAAAATTCTTAACATGTCTCTTTTCCATTTGGCATATTAATTTTGAAAAGTTATTCATGTCATTTTCATAAATATTTATCTAAAATGCAATTTATATTTAATTTTTATTACTCTTCCATTGGTATTTAAGTATGAAAAGGATGATTTCCACACTGAAAGAGCCTGTTTAAAATCAAGCAAGGGAAACATAAATGCTAACATTCGATTGTAATAGAACGTTCAGTGCCATAGCGAGAAGTACAGTGATCACAGTAATGGTTTTCATGGAGATGTCTGAGAAAAGTGATGACTTTTGTCCTCCATGGGCAAGTATGAAAATAATTTTACCAAGGGGAGAGAGTAAGAAAGTAGGACGGTCAATATGAACAGAGGGGAACAATCGTTGCAATTCACACAGGGATTTTGTGGGTGTGATTATAGGAAAGAATTGCATAAGACTTTTCAGGAGATGTAGATAAGTTAAAATTTCAAGAGTCTTTCTTAGTTTTAGCTTTATTAGTTTAGACCAGATCCTCTGAGCACAGGCAATGCCAGGCTGTGCTTAACTGCACTAACCTACGTTCAGACCTGATTTACTTTTCAACATTTGTTGAAAAAAATGATAAAAATAGAAAATCAAAAGACCATCTTATATTGGAAAAACATAATCTGGATGAAAGTGTATTGAAATGCTTCTAAATTCTTACAAAAACAGAGTGGGATTCTTCAATTATTAGCTCTATTTTCAAGTACACATTTTATGTTACTATAGGCTGCCAGACTCAATACACACTAATTTAAAAAATGCGTACATTTTTATAAAGAGTTATATAGAGCACATTTGCCCTAAAACAACAAACCCTGTGAATGGAACAGACGAGTCTGGGTTTGTCGAAACTGCCTTATGTGCAAGAAGCAGAGCTAGCTCCGTTTTACGCATGGCCGGGAGACAGGCTGAGACTTCCTTTCATTGTTTCATGCTTAATCACCTAGATTTTCTCCTCAGAAGTTTTCACTTTTGCAGATGGTCAGAAGCCGATCAAAACTCTGAAGAAAATTTGATCTCTAGCAATTTATGACCTAGGCATATTTTTCTTCTCTGTTAACAGCTTGTTGGGGGCATGAGTTCTTATCTGTGCGCATAATGTGCTTGGTAAGGATTTGTACTTTTCCTTGGCAGAGATCCATATAAATGAGTGTTTATGTCTATGGGATTTTTGAGTCCCATGACTTGTAATGCCAAAACAGGAAGTTGATTTTTATCTTTACAAAAATGTTAGGTCTGCTTTTCTACTTTTCATTATTTCACAAGTTGGGTCTTTAGATCTGGATTCTCCAGTAGTCAGAAAATACACTAGAGGTTTGCTCTTGGGTAAGATCATCACAGGACTTCCGTCCCCCATTTAGGTGTCTGCTCAGATCACCTCCTTACAGGCATTCATTAGCCATCTTGCTGCAAACGTCCCCACTCCAACCACTGTCCCCTGAGCCTGCATTATCATTTCCTTCAGAGCACTTATCCCTTCCTGATATTATACTATACGTTTTTTTGCCTTGCTTTGCTTTTTGTCTCTTCCACCAGAAGTTGAGTCCCATGGGATATTGATCTTGCTCCTATCTGTTTCTCCTGTGGCTAATAGTGTGTTCTTAATAACAGTTATTAACGTTATTAATAAATAACACTACAGGCTCTTAATAAATATTTATCCAGTAAAGCAAAGAAATAATTCCAAGGGATCTGAAGATGAAAGTATTCTAGACATTCCAAGTCTGGTTAATAAAAAATGTTACCTACACTTAAAAGCAAGAGTTTAAAAACCCCTATTAATAGGCATGTCAGTATTTTAAAAACTTGATGAATAACTTGATACAGAGTCAAATGACACAAAGAACACTGTCACACTTAAGGGAAGATACATATTTGACTTTAAACCTCCTTTTTTTAGCTTTCTCTTTTAAAATTATCTTGGGCTTTGTCTTCCCCATATTAAATTAATCCAAACAATTTAGTTAAACTGAGAGGATTCTCAGAACACATAAGAACTACCCACAGAAAAAACGAAAATTTAAATCTATTTGAAAAAAAACGTTTTTAAAAAGTCACTTGGGAGATAAATTAAAATGTAAACATATTATTTTAACATATTTGTGACCCTTTCTTTCTTCTTGTTTACATGGCATGAAACTTGGTCTTCTTTTTCCTTTCTCCTTAAACTCATTCCCTTTGGGAGAGGGATGACCAAACAGAGAGAAACAGAAGTAGAGGTCGGGTTATGTGTCTGAAAATCTCACTGCTGGGTTAGGGTTTTACAAATCACAGTGTAAATAAATAATAATTTCCTGGGACTGGGGTAGGTGAGTATTTTTTCCTATGTAAATAGTCTTCCTGAATGTCTGCGTGAAGCTACGGTAAGTGATGATCCGAGAGAGGGAGGAGCTGACCGAGATGAACGGCGAGAAGCCGAGCTAGAGCTGCAGGGTGGGAGCCTGGAGTTGATGTCCATCCTGAGGATGTTGTCAGCCCCTGCTGGTCAATGCAGTGCAAATAAGTGAAGAAAAAGGAATTGTCCTGTAAAAGATTTGCTTGCCTTGCCTTGACTCAGGGAAAGGGGAGGAGAAAATAAGGCTCCTCTGAGAATTCCTGATGAAAATCCTGTACTTACATGTGTTAGGGCCTGAATTCATGGTACCGGAAAACATCACATTGGAAATTTAAATTATTTAGCTGTATTAGCAGTAACCTACAAGCTTAGAGAAGCACATTTTCTAAAGGAACACACTTTAAACCAAGGTCTCAAAGAATGCCCATAGATGAAGTTGTAAGAAACAAGGGCTTATAATTCAAATATATATATATATATCTCAATAAACCCATAGGGAAGGCAGAACCCCCTCCCCCAAGATATCCACACCCTAATTCCTGATTTGAGTGTCACATCACATGGCAAAAGGACTTTGCCAATGTAAGTAAGGGAGATTATCTGGGATTAATTTAGTGGGCCCAGTGTAATCACATAAGATCTTAAAAACAGAACTTTCTCTGCTTGGAGTCAGAGAGATGTGGTAGAAGAGACAAATGAGGGACACAGCCACAAAGAAGTCAGAGACCCCAGTTGAAGCAGGATTAACATGCCTTTGCTGGCTCTGAGATGTGGGGTCCCTGTCCAAGGACCAGTGGGAGGCTTCTAGGATCCAAGGGCAGAACTTGGCTAGCTAACAGCCAACAAGGAAAGGGGGAGTTCAGTCCTCCAACTGCCAAGAACTGAATTCAGCCAACAACCTGAGCAAGCTTGGAGCAGATTCTCCCCTAGAGCCTCAAGCATTAAGGGATGCAGGTCTGCTAATGTCTTGATTCCAGTTTTAGGAGACCTGGAACAGAGAAATCAGCTAAACCACACTGTGGCCAGACTCCTGGCCCACAGAAATAGATTATTTCCAAAGGAACTGAACTCCTCTAAAAGATGACCTGTAATGGTAGCAATGGGAACCAGGAGAAAATGAAATAATATCTTCAAAGTACTGAGAAAAAAAATATCACCTAGGTAACTGTGAATCTACTTTTTAAAGATAAAAGTGAAATACACTTTTAGGAAAACAAAAATTGAGTGATTTTGTTATCCTAAGTTAATTACTGAAGAATTTGTTTCAGAAAGAAGGAAAATTATTCTAGAGAGAAAATACGATGTAAAAAACCCCCAGCGGGGCTGCCTGGGTGGCTCAGTTGGTTAAGCGTCTGTCTGCCTTGGCTCAGGTCATGATCCCAGGGTCCTGAGATTGAGCCCCCTGTCACGTCATGGGCTCCTTGCTCAGCAGGGAGTCTGCTTCTCCCTGGGCCTGCTGCTCTGCCTACCTGTGCTCTCTCTCTGACAAATAAATAAATGAAATCTTTAAAAAAAGAAAAAATCAACAAACTTAATATGCAAATAAATATGCAAATAAATCCAAACATTTATATTATGAAAATGATAACAACAAATTCTAAATTGTTGGAATAAAAAAAAAATCAAAACACAACTAAAAGCCTATAGGAGAATACATATCATAAGTAAAAGGTACAAAAGAGCTAAGGCATTCAGGTGCCTTCATTCTTCAGTGAGACAGTAAAGATAATGATTAATTATAGTCTGAAGAAAAGAATAGAACTTGCTTAACCTGAAATATAGTGTACATTAAAAACAACAAATATCATAATCACCAAAGAAATATTAAAATATTCCCTTTGAAATTCTTTTCAAATATCTCCTTTAGAAACAAGACAAATTTGACCACTATCACTATTTCTACTCAACATCAGCCTGGGGAATCTTGCCAGTACAATAAGAAAAACAAATAAATATGCAATATAAAAAGATAGGAAAGATAGAAATAAAATGATAATTTGTTGCAGATTATATAATTATCTACATTACCACAAAACAAAAGGTATAAAAGAAGTCATTAATAACAGCAAAATAAACAAGAAAAGTACACAAATATGTGTAAGATTTATATGGAAAATATGTTTTATTGAAGAACATGAAAGAAAACTTTTAATATGTAGTAGTATAATATGTTCATGGATGGGAATATTTGGTACAGAAAAGATATCAATGCTCCTCAACATACAAATTTCTTTTAATTCCTAAAAAAAAAAAATCCTACCAGCTTTCTTCAAAAAATTTAGCAAGCTGATTCTAAAATACATACAGAGGATCAAAGGGTCAAAAATAGCCAAGACACTTAAGAAAGAAAACTAAGTTAGGGGACTTATAGATACTGTGACTTATTATATTGCTATAGTATTCAGTGCAGTGTAGTTTTGATTCAGGGGTAGACAAGCAGATCAGTGATGCAGAACAGAGAACCCAGAAATGGATCCAGAATAAATGGAACCTTGATATATGACAGAACAACAAGTACCAATCTATGTAGAAAGATGATCTGTTCAGAAAACCACACTGTTGTACAACTGAGCATCCAAGTGGGACAAAAATGGGTCCCTAATTTGTACCACACAAAAATCAGAGTTCCAGATAGATACTTTTAGAAAGCAAAGTAGGGAAGGACCTGATAAACAAAACACACCAAAACACAGACCCAAAAGAAAAGATTGATTAAGCTGAATATATTAGAATAAAGAACTTATATCCCTCAAGAAGCTTCAGAAAGAAAGTTAAAATACAAGCCACAAACTGGTATAGAAATTTAATTGACTTTGTATATTGATTTTACCTCCAGCAAACTTTTGTAAGGCTCTTCTTATTTCTAATAATTAGTCAATAGATTCTTTGGAATTTTGCATATGGACAATTTCTCCATCTGCAAATGACCCTAGTTTATTTTTATATTTCCAAAGACATTGTAGTGTATAATGAAATGTCATATATCAGGTGCAAGATGCAATAACTCTTCCTTTACCTTGGAAGTCATAGGTCACTATGTGGGAGAATTAACGAAATTCCTACTTTATACCCCTGCTATGGAATTAGAGGTTGCAATCCTCAAGGGGACCTGGACTCTGCTTTATGTGATAGACTCTGGGGTCTAAGAGTAGGTCAAGTCTGGAAACCAGAGGAGGGATCATGATTTTTCAGTGGCAGATATCAACCAAGAGGTTTTAATGTTAAACTGTGAGAAGCAAGAAGAGTGTTTGGTAATTTTACTGAATTAAACACCAAAATACTAAAAATCAGCAGTTTCTTATATATCATAAATAATCAATAGAAAGTGTAATAGAATGTAGTCATCTTAATAAAAAAGCTATAAAAAGATACAGTAGGATATACTAATAAGAACTGTACATTATCTATCTTAAGGAAATTATAAAATTGAAATTGTTGATTAAAGAACAAATATTGGAAAGAAACATCACACTCCTAGAATAGGAAGACCATACAATATTAAAGATATCAGTTTCTCCTAATATATTCTATGCAATACCAATGATTAATGTATACTATCTATTTTAAAAGATCTTACTAACAAGATTTATTTTGTTGGATTTGATCAGCTGGTTCTAAAATTTTCATGGAAAAACAAATGTGCAAAAATGTACAAATGAGTATATGTTTAAACACATAAGCTTCTCCCTAAGGATTCATTTCACAGAAATATATCCACAGTTCATGGCAGCATAGGTCATGATCACAAAATCAATATTTTTGTGGAAAAATTGTTTGAATTAGCAAAAAAGTTGGGAACAGCCTAAATATCCTTAATAAGATCAATCAATTAAAAATTTTCATACTATGGAATACTATGCATTACTTATTATATTTAGATAAATGTATGTGAAATGAAACAAAACAATCTCTAAGAGATGTAGTTAGATGAAAAAAAGCAAGCTGCAAAACAAAGGTAGTAATATTTCAATTTGGCTAACAAAAGAGGGCTAGCTATAAATATGTGTAATATGTATTTAATTTACCTGAAAATGCACAGGAGAAAGAATCAAATGTTGGCAATGATTAAGTTTGTGGAGGGAAAGGGATATAGAATAGAATGTTCAAGGACTTTTACTTTGCTCTATATTTAAGATTTTTATAAAGAGATTTTAATGAGTGGCTTGTATAATTATGTTCAAAGGGAAAGATGCACTAGTTAATAAGGTTGAATTGCTTGCTGTCTCTCCAATAAATATTCTTTTTCCTCAGGAAAAGAATTTTTAATTCTCACATAATGAACCAGCTAAATCCTAAAAGCCCCAGTATCCTCCTAACCAGGTATGTGCAGGCAATCAAGGGCTGACCAGTTAGATGTGAACAGAAGTGGAAGGGCCACTTCCTGACCCTGCCTTAGAGTTAGGTCTAAGTGTCCTCTCTCCCCATTTCCCTGTCTTCTTGATGGAAAGCAGATGATGTGGAAGCTGCTGGAGCAACCACCTAGGATCGGAAGAGAAAAGCTACCGTCAAGAGTGGTAGAACCTAAAAAGAGTGAAATCTCACCATTTGCAACATGGATGCACCTTGAGGGCATTATGCTAAGTGAATAAGTCTGACAGAGGAAGACAAAAAGTGCGTGATCTCACTTACAGGTGGAAATAAATACACAAAACAAAATGAAACCAAGATTATAGGTACAAAGGACAAGGGACGAGGTGAGATGAGTGGAGATTAAAAGGTATACCCTTCCAGTTATAAAATAAGTCATGGGGATGTAATTGGTGAGTATAGTTAGTAATATTGTATTGCTTATTTGAAAGTCGCTAAGAGAGAAAATTTTAAAAGTTCTCATCACACACAAAATTTTGTAACTATGTATGGTGATGGATGTTAGCTAGACTTATCGTGGTGATCATTTTGAAATACATACAAATATTGAATCATTATGTTGTACACTTGACACCCATTTGAAGTTATGTGCCAATTATACCTCAATTTAAAAAAAAAAAGGAAGAATGGTAGGACCCCGAAAAAGGACTTGAGTCCCTGATGATTGTAGCTACCATAAAGCTTGGACTGCCCACCAGCACTTTCACAGAAGCAACAAATTCAATTCTATTTATGCCTTCACATTCAGAACCAACCCAAAGGGGCCTGAATGATTCGGTACTCCTGAGACGTCGGTGATGTTCGCTGATTTTATGTCACCCATGAGAATAATTCACTTAGCTTGATATAACTTTAGTTTATAGTAAGGGTCTTAAGGCCTGAACATTTTAATGAGAAAATTAATTTAGCATAGCATGACTTGCTATTATTGTCATAATCCAGGGTCCTAACATGATCACTGTTCATTCTTGAGTACCTATCCCCCAGCCCCCAACCCCCACACACCAAGTAATTCATTCAAAATCTCATCTAAAATCTATTAGGGTTTTTTGGCAAATATTTATATTTATTTATTTATTTATTTATTTATTTAAAGACTTTATTTGTTTATTTGACAGAGAGAGACACAGTGAGAGAGGGAACACAAACGAGGGGGAGTGGGAGAGGGAGAAACAGGCCTCCTGCGGAGCAGGGAGCACAATTCATGGCTCCATCCCAGGACCCTGGGATCATGACCTGAACCCAAGGCAGCGGCTTAACGACTGAGGCACCCAGGCGCCCCTTTTGGCAAATATTTATAATAAATTTTAGGAACCAATTTTGTTTCTTTTAAAGAAAACCTTTCCTATTCTCTATGATTCTCTAAACTTACATTTGATAAATTGATATTCGAACTCCCATTACACTAGAATCCAAATTGCCCAGACCAGGAGATTTTACTCATTTAGAAGTACATATTAATATACAATATCTTTCGTGACTCACGCCTTCAGCTCTTTCTTTTCAATGTTTGGTTCCTCCTTTCAGTCTAAAGTTCTTTATCCCTAACTAGAAAGAAAGAAGTGAAAGAAGAGTGCAGAGTTCTATGATTGGCCATTATTTCATTTTGATCTTCTGGCTCTAATCATAATTTTAAAAGCCCTTTATGTTGTTGATGGTAATAAATTTGCAAATCTCATTTTGTGTTTTTTACATTCCTACAAATGTATGTTATATTCCCATATATTCTTCTTGTTTTGCACATTTCTTTTTTTAATTTTATTTTATCATGTTATGTTAATCACCATACATTACAACATTAGTTTTTGATGTAGTGTTCCATGATTCATTGTTTGCGTGTAACACCCAGTGCTCCATTCACTATGTGCCCTCTTTAATACATTTCTCTGAAAATATGTATTTCAGATCCACCTAAAATGCAAATGATTTTTCCTACCACTTTTCCACACATAGCTCCATAGAACCATTTCTCATCTATTTCTGAGGTCCACTGCAATTTTTGTCAAGAGTAAAATTCTATAATTGTTTATTCTCTAAATGCCTCCTGATATGGAGTTTTTTTTCCGATCACGATGCATGGTGTTTACCTCCTTCATATTTTTAAAATCTTATGCTATCTCTTTGGGCATAACATAGTTACTTAATAACTATTGTATTTACCTAGAGTATTCAATGATCAATATGATGTATGACTTATTAATTATTTTAATATTAGATATTAGGTAACCTAATAAAATCAAGTTTCTATTTTAAAATAACACTAGTATTTTGCTATTATGCATTATCATAAACATAACAAAATATTTCATGCATATTTAATGCACGATAAATGTTGATGATTCTTAAGTATATTGACTATGTCCTTATTGATCATTTGAAGGCTGTTGAGTGATATATTAAGGAAACCTTTGAAAATGTCTTGGACTTATAAACAAAAAGTTCATTTTTTTTCTTTTTTCTGAGATTTTATTTATTTGACAGAGAGAGAGAGCACAAGCAGGGGGGCAGCCCGCAAAGAGAGAGGGAGAAGCAGACTTTTTGCTGAGCAGGGAGCCTGACATGGGGCTGACCTGAGCCGAAGTCAGTTGCTTAACCAACGGAGCTACCCAGGCACCCCACAAAAAAAGTCATTTAAAAATCATTTTATTTCATAAGTTACTATATATACTCCATACCCATAAATGGAATCCATCAGCTAAGAATTGTTTCTCTAGATAATTGCACACCTGTCACAGAGTGAGAACCAATAAAATAGTGGGTTAGCCTGATCATTCTAGGGATGTTCTTGTATTTTATGCTTGGTGGGGAGGGTGGGGCTTAGGGGCAGGGGACTGTGTTGGCCATAGTCATCGATTCATGATACTCCTTCATCATTGGTCTATGATTCCTAACTTCCTGTTGTGTTACCCAGCCATCATTTATTTGGATGGATCATGATAGAACATATACTGTTTAAATATACACATTTTTAGTAAGAAGCATTGTGGTCTAGACCTCATTCTGTTTCTTTTCTTTTCATATATAACACTTTTTTAAAGTCCTATCCATTTTGCTGTGTGAACCTCTGGTCTATTGTAAGTAGTCTATGCCTTACCATGCTCTGTGGGGAGCACCCCTTTTTACTTATTCATAAGAAACACATTTTAAAAGTCTCATTCATTAGGTCATGTTTACAGTCATTTGTTCTTTAATTACTTAGTATTTTGAATTGAATTTTATTAAGTCCAAGTTCTTACAATCCGAATGTGTTTTTTGTTCTTGTCTTAAGTGGGTAGCACTCATAGTTGTTTGTTTGCTAATGTTATTTGTTAATTTTTTTTTTATTCTGACTTTAAATTTGGCAGAAGATAATCTATGGGTATCTTGAGAGGTGAGATTAAGGCTGCTTTCTTCTAGAATATATTTGGGATTTTTGTTTTTTGGATGTTTTTGTTTGTTTGTTTTTTGCTGGTCATTGGAGACACTTCCAACCTGGGACCACGTAAAATGATCAAAGTGTGGGTTTCCCTTCAGGTACTGTATTTTTATTTTTTATTTATTTTTAATTTTTATTGTTATGTTAATCACCATACATTACATCCTTAGTTTTTGATGTAGCGTTCCATGATTCATTGTTTGTGCATAACACCCAGTGCTCCATGCAGAGCGTCCCCTCTTTAATACCCATCACCAGGCTAACCCATCCCCCCCCACCCCCTTCCCCTCTAGAACCCTCAGTTTGTTTTTCAGAGTCCATCGTCTCTCGTGGTTCGTCTCCCCCTCCGACTTACTCCCCTTCATTCTTCCCCTCCTGCTATCTTCTTCTTTTTCCCTTCAGGTGCTGTAAATTTCAAACCCATACATAACATGAGGGTAGTCAATGATTACAAATGCTCAGAAGAAACAATTCTCTCTCTTGAAATGTGTGAGCTTTGGCAAGGCAGACATTTTTTCTTCTTAATTCTCTTTGCCCATAGGCAGATTTCTTTTTTAACTAATGCTTTCGTTAAAATGCAATCCTTTTTTAGAGTGACAGTTTTATGCAAGGGTTTCAGGCTTATCTCCTCCTGTTAAATGGGCCCTAGGTCTAGTTTTTCTCTCCTTACATCCCAAACCCCAAATTGGGAATTCCTGGTTCCAGCATCTGTTCCCAGGACAACCCAAACTTTATAGAGTTCTACCTCCTTCTCCAGTCACAATTTCATGGTGGTTATTATGTTTGTGATTACTACCTGTTTTTTGTTTTTGCCTCGAGACATGTCTCTTACTTTCCAGAGAGCTCAGAAATTCATTGAAAAGTACTGATTTTATTTTTATCCTAACAGAAATGTCTATTGATTTGGAAAAGTAAGGGAGTGAAAACAGTGTGTGTGAGGAGAGGAAGTAATTTCAGAAGAAAGAAAACCAGAAGGGTATACTGTTATAAAAGCTAAGGAGAAAGTGTGTTTTCAAAAGAAAGGGAAACTCAACATAGTAAGAATGTCATTTCTCTCTAAATTGAGCTGTAAGTTTCATATAGTTCTTATCAAAATCCCACAAGGTTTTTGATAAACATAGACAAGCTTATTCTACAAATTTAGAAAGTCAAACTATAGAACAGCTCAAACAATCTTGAAAAAGAATAGAGTGAGGGGAACGACTATGCAGTATTAAGGTTTACTGTAGAGCTGCAGTAATCAAGCTGAGGTGGTATCGGTGAGGGATAGACACATAGATCAACAGAACAGAAGAGAAAACTCAGAAATAGAAGCACACAAAAATTCCCAACTAATTTTTCACAAAGGTGCAAAAGCAATTAAGTAGAGGAAATACAGCTTTTTGAACAAAAGATGCCGGAGCAATTCAACACTATAAACAAAACAAAACAAAACAAAAAAAGAAAGGATCTCAAATGAAATCTCACACACAAAAAGAAACTGAAACTTAATTATAGACTTTAATGTAAAGCTATAAAAATGTAAAATTGATTACCATAAAATGTAAAAATTAAAAAAAAACGTAGGAATAAACCTTGGGAATCTAAGTGAGATGAAGAATTCTTAGATTAGACAACAAAAGCACAATCCCTAAAAGGAAAAGTTTAGGGGCGCCTGGGTGGCTCGGTCAGTTAAGTGTCTGCCTTCGGCTCAGGTCATGATCTCAGGGTCCTGGGATCGAGTCCCTCATCAGGCTCTCCCTGCTGCTTCCTCTGCCACTGCCCCTGCTTTTACTCTCTCACACACTCTCTCTCTCTCTCAAATAAATAAATAAATTCTTTAAAAAACAAAAAGAAAAAGAAAAATAGTGACAGCACCAAGTGAATGTGAAAAAACTGGATTGCTGATATATGGCTAGAGGAGATGTTTAATAGTACATCCTCTCTGGAACACAATTTGGCAATTTCTTATAGACTAAACATCCACTACTATATAACCCCACTCTTGTGTCTTTATCCCAGAGTAATAAAAACGTATGTTCACACAAAAAACCTATATTAGAGTGTTTAGAGCAGCTTTATTTATAATAGCCCCAAACTGGAAACAATTCAAATGTTCTTCAACAGATAAATGATCAAACTGTGGTATCTCTATACTGTGGAATAGTACCCCCACCAAAAAAAAGAACAAATCATTGCTACACACAACAACTTAGATGAATCTCAAGGGAATTATAGTGAGTGAAAAAGCCAATCCTAAAAGGTTGCATACTGTATGATTCCATTTATAAAATCATTTTAAGATGACAAAATTATAAATAGAACAGATTAGTGGTTGCCATGGGGCTAGGGGTGGGGTTGAGAGTGAGATGGAAGTAGGTGTGCCTCTGTTAGTACAACAGGAGGCATTTTTGTGGTGATGGAATTGTTCAGTTTCTTGACTTGTGTTAGACGAATGAATCTACGTTTGTGATAAAATTGCAAAGAAATAAGCACACACACACACACACACACACACACACAAATGCATTAAAAGTGGAGAAATTGAAATAAAATCAATGGGCGTACCAATGTCAGTATCCTGGGTGTGATGTTGTACTATACTTTTGCAAGATGTTATAATGGGAGATATCAGATAAAGCATACCAGGGATTCCTCTAAGGGAATGAATAGGAAAACAAGACACAGGAGAGGGTCTCTAGGAATTGAGTCTCTCTACCTTGACAAACTTCAGAGAATGTTGGAACATGAAAATGCCTAGTTTGAGTAAAAAGTATAAGAGATTTGGGAATGAAAATAAGGAGATTAATGTTAAGTACATTGGGCTGTTCACTACCCATTTCCCCGACAAGTCTCCAACCTAAAAATACCTGATAGCTAGGTAACCGGGCATTCCCCACACCACCTCCCCCTCCCCATCCTCCCTCAGCTCTCCTCACCCCTCCCTTCTGCAAATGGTGGTTCCTTTCTGCTGAGGTGCTATGAACTTTCTGGGGTCCATGTTCCAGAACAAAGCTCATGGACTCCTGCCTTTACAGGATTTCACAGAGCAGCATCCATCACCTCATCTACTTCTGGTCAAGCAAAAGCCTTATCTGCAAACTGGGGACTCTAATATCTGGCACATAGGGTTGTAAACATAACTTTACAATACGTGATAGGCTATGCAAGGTTTAGTTAATAAAAATCCAACAATAATAATAGTGAGAAATCTGTTAAATTAATTAAACAAAGAGGCCTTTGGACTGCAGTGGCATTAATGCCATGGTAGCCCAAGCAAGCAAACAAAACCTATGCTAGAAATTCAGAAAGTTAAGAAATCAAAACCCAAGGATGACCAATTACAAAAAGTTATCAAGCCTTTTCCAAATAAAGCAAATGCTTAGGTATAGTCAATCAAATAATTTCCTTGCTTTGCTTCCACCCTTCTCCATAGAAAGAAGTCTTTCCTCTATAGCTCCTATAGGTGGGACAGAACACTACAACCATTTCCGGTTTGGTGCTGCCTGATTGGAATTGGAACTGGTTTTTACTCAAACTCTTACAGTTTTTAATACGAATCAGAGTGTGTGTGGGTGTGTGTGTGTGCACGCATTTTTGGGGTTTTTGTTTTGTTTTAGCACCTCTAAGGAGGAACGAACAAATGGAGAGTAGGACTAAAGATTGTCAGTGGGCAGAACGGGGTCGTGGCTTAGTGATAAAGGCACTGCATACCGGAGGCTTTTCTTCTCAACAAAGCACCCTGTGCTCTGTCTGCCCCTGTGCCCTGGTGCAAGTTTTCACTTGGCCACAGAGCACACCATAGTCTCCCTTTCCACTGGGACTCACAGTCAGAACATCACTTACTCAAGTTCTTTCTGTTCTCTGCCATGACAGCAAGGCAAGTGTTAAAATTGGAACCAGGAAGCTCTTTCCTGCTCTCAAATAATGGGGACATTGAAAATGACTCTACAAGAGTCAGGAGGAAAGCATTCTCTTTGCTTTTCCCCTTCCAAAATCTCCTCTCGGGCTCCAGGCCCAGAGCTAGACTTTCTGGCCAACATTCAGGCACTAAAAATGTCACTTTGTGACCTTGGCCAACTCATTTAGCCACAATGATCTTTTTTCCTAACCTGTATAATGAAGTTCAACAACTTAACCTGAAGCCAAGTATACCTAAACTCTGTCTGCCTTCGAAGTTGATTTTACAAGATGATCAAGTGACCAATGATGAAAAGGTTTTACAATATAACACTCCTATGGGAAACACAAGAGCTTCATTTTTATCTTTCAAATCATTTCTAATTTGATAGATTAGAAATTGTATTTCCTCTTAAATATAACAATTCGGTTATAGTTAGAGTTTACATTCTTTCTTTAATATGTTTTCCAATAACCTGTAACTTTTTATTAATTTCCTGTTTGTATTTGTATCCCACTCGCTGAGTGAGGTCCTTCCTGTTTTAGGACCTGGCATGTGCCTTGCTCATTATGTGTTGCAGTCATTGACCTCATTGTCTGTTTGCCAACTGATTTCCTTCTTCCATTCCTTCCACTCCTTCCTGTCTTTCCCTCTCTGAACTTAAATTTCTTCATGTGCTGGGGTGATGATAATACTTACCCCACATAGCTGCGAAGTAATTTAATGAAAGGACTCTTGTAAAACATTTAGATCCTGAGGTCAATATACGGTAACTATAATTACGCCCCACCTCTGGGAAGCCCTATTATTAATGTCTTATGAAATGAGTTGGATTAGGAAATCTCTAAGAGCTGTTCTAGCTATTATTTTAATCTAATTTTATGGTGATTATTTCCTAATTATAATGAGTTCTTAATTATAATGGGTTCTCATTTTTTTAATGTCAGGCTATTAATCTGAGAAGATAATGAAATAAAGTTAAAATGAAAGAGAGGTAGTGGGCTTCAAAAAGGATGCAACTGGTTTTATTAGGGACCCAAATACAAATTTTAGTAGAAATATTTATATAAAACTTCAAAATCAAATGACTAATAAAAACAGAAAAGAGAAACAGCAAAACAAAGGTAGAACATTTTTTCAGTGAATATTAAATCTTGAACATAATGTTATTTCCTAACATTGTGACAGTGGCATGCTTTTATAATTTTGAATAACTTAAAATAAATTTTACCTTGAAGAAATAAACTTAAACACTAAAAGGAGAGAGATAGTTTGTATTTTCCTATAGATGGGAAAAAAAGAAATCTCTATCACCTCTACCTGTCTTGAGGCCATTCATGACCCATGGAAGCTTATGACTAAGCAGTTCAAACAAATTGTCCAGATAGAAAATATTCTCAGTTCTCTAGCAAATGTACTTGTTGGTTATAAATAAAATGCTGTCTAAGATTTAGAATGGTGTTATTATACTAAGAGAAATATAATACTCTAAGTAACTAATTTTTTTCCTCCAACTTTTTCTTCCATTTGCCTCTTACCCTGTCTCTTAAAGGTCATTAGAATTTTGAAAACAAAAAGCAAGCTAGCGCTGGAGTGGTTGTTTTTAAGTTTTATTAAAGACTCATTTCCTCTCCTTGGTTCACACCCTAAGAGAAGAATTCCATGGGAGGAGACAGTAGAGCAATGTCCTTGAAAATCTACGTATAACCAGTAGAATTGTACACCCCTGGGAGTGATTATTTTTATTATTTTTTTTATCATCACAGTTTACTTCAGTGGATAACAAATGTCCATACAGCCAAAACCCAATGTCCAAATGCTTCATCTTGTAACCGAGATTGTGTTATAAACTCTAAAGTACAAACTTTTGCTTGAAACAACTGTTTTGTTATTATTGTAACCTGAATTTGCCCTTATCAAAATAATTTTGTATTTATCATCTATAGGCAATGGATGTACTTCCCAAAAGATAATTATATCTTTTTAATAAAACATGTGAGTTCATTATTTAAAGGAACCTCTAGAGTATTATTTTTGGTAAAATAGTGACTCATTTTATACTCTAAAAAAATCAAATAATAAGTCATATTTTAAAAACAAAGTAGATATATATTATGTGGGTTCATATTGTATCTTTACAAAATTTTAAGTTTTTATGTATTCTAAACAGATTTTATTGTATGTTTTAGCTTCTTAAATATATTATGAAGAACATCTTTTTATTTTTTTAATTTATTTTGTTTTATTTTTAAAACTTTTTTAAATTTATTTTTATTTTTTAATTTTATTTTTTTTTTACTTTAATTCCAGTATAGCTAACATACAGTGGTATATTAGTTGCAGGGATACAATATAGTGATTCAACACTTCCATACATCACCTAGTGCTCATCACAAGTGCTGTCCCTAATCCCCAACACCTATTTCACCCATCCCCCACCTCCTTCCCTTCTGGCAACTACCAGTTTGTTCTCTATAGTTAGAGTCTGTTTTTTGGTTAGTCTTTCTGTCTCCTTTTTTTCCCTTTGCTTGTTTGTTGTTTCTTAAATTCCACATATGAGTGAAATCATATGGTATTTGTCTTTCTCTGACTGACATTTTGCTTAGCATAATACTCTCTAGCTCCATCCACAACATTGCAAATGGCAAGATTTCATTCTTTTTTATGGCTGAGTAATATTCAATTGTATATATATATTCCACCGCTTGTTTCTTTTTTTATTTCTTCTCTAAGTTTTTATTTAAATTTAAGTTAGTTAACATATAGTGTAGTATTGGTTTCAGGAGTAGAATTTAATGACTCCTCGCTTATATATAACACCCAGTGCTCATCATAACAAGTGCCCTCCTTAATGCCCATCACCCACTTAGCCCATCCCCCCACCAACCTCTCCTCCAGCAACTCTCAGTTTGTTCTTTATAGTTAAGAGTCTCTTATGGTTTGCCTCTCTCTCTCTCTCTGTTTTTATCTTATTTTATTTTTCCTTCCCTTATACTATGTTCATCTGTCTTGTTTCTTAAATTCCACATTATGAATGAGATCATATGGTATTTCTTTCTCTGGCTGACTTATTTCACTTAGCATAATACACTCTAGTTCCATCCACATCATTGCAAATGGCAATATTTCATTCTTTTTGATGAATGAATAATATCCCCATATATATATACCACATCTTTTTATCCATTCATCAGTCTATGGAAACCTGGGCTCCTTCCATAGTTTGGCTATTGTTGATAATGCTGCTATAAACATTGGGTTGCATGTACCCCTTCCCATCTATATTTTTGTATCCTTTGGGTAAATACCTAGTAGTGCAATTGCTGGGTAGTTGTATTTTTAACTTTTTGAGGAACCTCCATGCTCTTTTCCAGAGTGGCTGCACCAGTTTGCATTCCCACCAATAGTGCATCATGGTTCCCCTTTCTCTATCCTTACCAACATCTGTTGTTTTCTGTTGTTAATTTTAGCCATTCTGACTGGTATGAGGTGGTATCTCACTGTGGTTTTGATTTGTATTTCCCTGATGATAAGTGACGTTGAGCATCTTTGCATGTGTCTGTTAGCCATCTGTATGTATTCTTTGGAAAAATGTCTATTCATGTCTTCTGCCCATTTCTTAACTGGATTATTTGTTTTGGGGGCATTGAGTTTGATAAGTTCTTTATAGATTTTGGATACTAACCCTTTATCAGACACGTCATTTGCAAATATCTTCTCCCATTCTGTAGGTTGTGCTTCAGTTTTGTTGATTGTTTCCTTCTTTTATCTTGATGAAGTCCCAATAGTTCATTTTTGCTTTTGTTTCTCTTGCCTCTGATGACATGTCTAGTAAGAAGTTGCTATAGCCAAGGTCATAGAGGTTACTGCCTGTGTTCTCTTCTAGGATTTTGATTGTTTCCTGTCTCACATTTAAGTGTTTCATCTATTTTGAATTTATTTTTGTGTATGGTGTAAGAAAGTGGGTCAGTTTCATTCCTTTGCATGTCACGCTCCAGTTCTCCCAACACCATTTGTTGAGGAGACTGTCTTTTTTCCATTGGATGTTCTCTCCTGCTTTGTCAAAGATTAGTTGACCATATAGTTGTGGGTCCACTTCTGGGTTCTCTTGAAGAACATCTCTTTAAAAATGTATATGCATAACAGCTTATTCTGAATTCATTTTGAGGGTCTTTTTTTAAATATTTTGGTACGTAAGTTAGATATGATATAGAGATGATACCCCATAGTGTAGAAGATAGAACCTCAGCCTTTTTGCATCATAAACACTAAATGCATGAGTACAGAGTATGAGAACAAAATGCAAGAAATGAAACCATGCAGCACAGAAAAGAAGCTGTGAATTAGTGGTGTTAAGGGAAACGTTTACATTACACATTAAAGATAATTAAGTCCCAATTAAGGACAAAACTGTTAAGTTTTTAACATTCATTGAAACGATGCTAAGCAAGAGCAAAGATATAATAATGTGATGCCATAATAATTTTCTTAGAAATTAACATTTAAGAGTAATTTTCACTAACACCTATTACCAAAATTATATTATTATATATTATAGTCAAGGACTCAAATTACTTCTTTTGCCCTTCTCACAGTGCTTTCCAAGTGGCCAAATAGAACAGAGGATCTAAAAGTGGGGAAGGGATGCTGTCATGCTGGTACAATAGTAAACAATTGCAAGAAAGCTTGTATATTCTATAGCCACTCTATCCAATATGGCAGCCAGTTTAGGATACTTAAAATTAAATTTAAATTAATTAAGATTAAATTAAATTAAAAGTTCAGTTTGTCAGTCACACTGGACACATTTCATGTGCTCAATAGCTACATGTGACTAGTGGCTGCCATATTGGGGTCACAGGTATAATTTCCATCACCATAGAAAGCTTTATTGGACAGTATTGCCCTATAATTGCCAGATTTGGAAAAGGCATCTAAGAAAATATGGATTATTTTCAAATGTCTTTGGAATTGCTCAAATTTTATAAAGTAGTGATGAGATAGTAGAAATATGCTTCTACAGTATTAAGAGGTTTAAAGTCTTGTGAGAAGAATACAACATTTGGCCTTAGATAATTCTGGATTCAAATTTTACCTCTGTTAAGTGACCTTGGACCTATTACTTTTAGTTCCTGAGTCATTGTCCCTTTATTTGAAAAATAGGGTAACATGATGTTTGCCTCATAAGAAGTTTACAAATATTAGAAATTATGTGTGGAAAATGCTTCTTATAGTGGATGACACATAGTAGGTATTCAGCTATGGTAGTTATTGTTTTTATTAACAAATGGAAAACGAGCAATGCTGTTGATCATACACAAAAATCATACTTTAGAACAAAGTGTGAGCCTATTTGCTAGGAAAAGTATCTCATAAGGCCTCAGTTCCTTCCAGAAGCTTTACACCAAAAATATTTGTGATCATGGTAATCATAGGACAGGGAGGAAATGGCCAAGCCAGGACAGGAAAATATACAACCTCAAAGAAGCCAGTGAATCTGGAAGAGGATAATGAGAGAATAAACTGGTATGAAAAGGAGAAGTGAGAGATGATTTAAAAAAAAAAACAAAGTACATATAACCAAGGGTAGAAAGGGGAAAAGCTAATATCAGATGAAGTTTCTCCTAGGAACACACCGGGAACAAGTATGAAGCATAATCATATAATCAAATAGGGAAGGAAAAATCATTTCTCACTACAAGACTGTGAGGAACCAGTTTTCTAGAAAACTAGTTTTCTATAAAACTATTTTTCCTGTGCTAGAGAGGCAAATATGTCTAAAAGATCCAAAGGAAAAAAGATGTCAAAATGGCTGAAAACATCTACTCCTGGTGTGTGCTATAACCTTAAAGTCACTCTAAATTGATGCGCCACTGTTTGTGAAACACAAAATGCATAGGTTGAACCAGATGATGTTAAATCCCTCCAGATTCTGTAAGTGAAATTTGCAATAAGTTATTTGTACCTAAAACTAAAATTTGCATTCTCTGAGATCATTCATCAGAAAGAGGCATCCCAGTTTCTGGGGGAACGTATGTAAAGGATAACACAAGTCACATGTCATTATGGCCAAATCTTCCATAATAGAGAATAAAGGAGTCAAAGAGAGAAAACTTCAGAGCTAGGGAGGAATCTCAGGTATTGTCTGTATATTCCATGGAGAAAGCATCAGGTGCCTGAAATTAACCTGGACACTGGAAAAGACAGGATATTTGGAAGAGGAAGAAACTCACTCCTTTAGCAGAAGGCTGGGGCTTTTTAACACCCAAAAGTAGCAGGAATATGTTGGATGAAACAAGAAACAAGCTGAAGAACTTAGAAAACTGTTGAGAGAGCCCAGAGGCCTCAGACTCAGGAATCAATTTCCATTTAATTCTGAAAAATAAAGTCATGACTATATAAAGACAGTAACAAAATCTATTATTATTCAACATCTATATACTGAATACCCACATGTGCCGTAAGTAGTGGTAGGTACTAGGGAGGCAGTGATGAAGGAAACAATCACAATCCCAGCCATTTGAAACTTAAAAACCATCTATGTCTAAAATTGGGTCACAATTTATATTGTTAGTTTAATAAACACATATATTTGTACTGATAAAAGCATTAGTTTGGAAAAGTCAGCCACATTAACGGTCTATTTTTAAACCTCATCCCTCCCCCTCCCCCATGAAGCACTGAGGGGCATTGATGAAACTGACCAGAAGATGGCAATACATAACTCCTCTCTCCCTGCTGTCCAAATTGCTGCAGCCAAAAAATGACACTGTATCTAGCCAGCAATACCTCCATTACAAGTGCAAATCATACTTCTCATTTTAGTCCTTTGCAATAGGCATGCTGAGTATATTTTGATCACCAGGCAGTACAGGCATTGCCAGATTTATAGGTTTTATTGATGATCAGGTAGTTCAAAAGTGCAATGTTACAAAAATCTCAGATCTCAAGGCCCATAAGAAGACATCCTTGGCATCTACTCCATCTCTTCATCCTTTTCCTATTTTCAACAATGTGCATAGCAAAATTTATGAATATGAAGTAGAATTCTCCTAAATTAGTTGCTTTTTTTTGAATTAGAATCTTTAGCCTTAAAATATATGCGTTTATTTATTGTATTATAAAAATTCTCAATTATATTTTATTTTTCCTGGAAAAATTCAGGTTTTAACCATCATTAGTTATGCAAAATACTTCTCAAGTTGAAATTCAAGATAAAAATATTTCAAAGTTGCTTGCTCTACTTTTTTTTAATAGAAACAGCTAAACATTCAACTGCTCACTTTCAAATCAGTTGGGTTTACTTGACATAGATATAACACCAGTAATTTAAAATTATGACTTAGTCAGTCACATTCATAAAAATGTGGGAGAAACTTGATATCTATTTAAGCAGAGTAAGTACTACTTACTACTCGAGAAATCTAAAAGCAGTTGAGAAATAACGATTTATGGGTTTTTTAAAATTTTTTAAAAAGATTTTATTTATTATTTGAGAGAGAGAGAGAGAGAGCATGAGCAGGGGAGAGGGGCAGAGGGAGCCCGATGTGGGACTCAAGCCCAGGACCCTGGGATCATGACTTGAAGGCTGAAGGCAGATGCTTAACCAACTGAACCACCCAGGCACCCCATGATTTATGTTTAATTCCAGTTGATGCTATGGTTGCTTAGAGTTAAAACTCTGATAAAAAGAAAGACATAATGAAAACTGTGGATGTTTGCTCTTTGTAGAAGTGAAAAATACATTATAGCTCCCAGCAGTAATTCGTCAAACAGGGTGTTTGTCAAAGATCAATGGGTTAATAATGTTCAAGTTTAGGAACTGAGAAGGGACCAAATAGTTAAGCAGAACCTGTCATATTCTTTCTAAACTCATCACTAAAATATATAAAAAGACTAAAAAAGATAAAATTGTAGGACTGAAATTTAAGCAACTTCCAAAATCTAGGAGGAATTTCAATAACCGTGAAATGAACTGGGTAAGAGAAATGGAATCAGTGATAAGCCTTGTTCGGCCACGCTAAGTAAGAATAAAAAGAAAACTTGTTCTCCCTTCTTTGCTAGTTCTCTCTCCCTTTGTGGAGAATCCAGAAACCCAGACATGCATTGATAATGAGAGTAATAATAATAATGGGAAGAAAATTTTACAGATTTGAAAAAAACTAGGTAGATCAAGAGTGTATATTTTTACAATTATAGTCCAGATATCCTGATTTTTAATATTGTTGTATATATCCTTGGCTCCTTAAGACTAGGATTCCATACCTTGAAGGTCTGCCAATACCACCTCTAATCAGCAAAAATCCCTAACTCTTTCTTTTTCTTTTTTTTTTTAAGATTTTATTTATTGATTTGAGGGGGGAGGGGCAAAGGGAGAGAGGAAACAGACTCCCCACTGATCAGGGCGCCAGTGGCAGGGCTCAATCTCAGGACCCTAAGATCATGACCTGAGCCATCTTGAGATCATGTTCTGAGCCATCTTGATATCATGACCTGAGCCATCCTGAGATCATGACCTGAGCCAAAGGCACATGCTTAACCAACTGAGCCACCCAGGTGCCCCTCCATGACCCTTTCATGGTTTTCCCCACCACAAATATTTCTAGGAATCCTTTAAAACATTTTCAGTTATAATCTGAATTCATAAATCTTGGTGACTTTGATGAGTAGTCTCTATCAGCCTTTAAATAAGAGCCAATAATCCAAGTAATATGTTTACTAAATAATAAGCATAAACACTAAGAAAAGTAATACAGTTAAATAATATTGATTTTTGTAGGAAAAGTAGGGGAAGGAAGAAAGAGGAAGTACAGTATATATTCATTGCTCATATTTAATTGTCGATAAATACTGTCTAAATATATAGAAGATGCAGAGACAGTGAATTGAATTAGAAATAGGTACTGGCATAAAGGCAACCACTAAAATAAAAATACAAAGCTGCCAAATTAGCAATTAATCACACATACATAAAAAATAAAAGAAAACCAAGCTGTCTAATGAAATATATTAAAACACACATACACATAGAAAAGAAGGAGGATAACAAATTATGTTGATGGAATTAACACGAAACATATCTATCATATTGAGACCCACCAATGGACTAAACTCACCCATTAAGAAAAAAAAGACTTTCTGATTGTACCTCAAAGCAAACTGAACTCTGCTACGTACAAGAATTAAATCTACAGTACCAATGGCTCTGAAAATTTGAAATATTTTAAAAATAAGATCTAAAAATACCAAGCAAATAGCAACAACCACAAAAATAATAGCTCACGCTCTCAATATCAGATGGAGTATGTTAAAAGCAAAAAAAAAAAAAAAAGAGAGAGAAAGCATTTTAAAAGGTATTAAACCACTTAAAATTATAGAGAATAAAATGCACAATGACACTCTAGTAACTGTTGATATTTATCAACTCTCATAGCATAAAAATTCATTTAGCAAAATGTAAACTACAGGACATCCACCCCAAAATTTGCTTCAAATGTCAAGGCTGATGATACGCCCCATATACCAAGAAGGTTATGAAAGTTTTATTACTCAAATAATGAATTTTTCTAGGTAGAACAAAGATTCCAGGCATGTCTGAAAAAGGCTGGAGAGAACAGACAGGAGACAGGCTTGGGGTCTTCGTTGTGGCTAGAGGATAGAGTGGAACCAAGGTGTGGGTTCCCTATAGGTGGGGGCTTGTGTGGTTTAAACTTCCCACCAGACCCAAAGGAGGGAGCCCTGGGCTTTCTTATCAGCTTGTCCAGATTCAAGCAGAAGGAGGAGAAATGATACCCATTAAAATGTATGGAGTCAAGCTCTTTATTGTACTATTAAAGAACTAAACAGCCAAACAGAGCATCAGGGAATTATAAAAACGGTGACTTCAGGAGGCAGCTACCACTTCTACAGGATGGAAAGGAGGAGGTTGGAATTATTAAACTTAAGATTCTTCCAAGAAGAGCTTCATGGAGCTGAAACTCAAACTCTGAGTAGGGGCCTCTGCTTGACTGGTGCTGGTATTTCTCAGCTTGTAGATGCACCATGGAGATAGGACCAAGACCTCTAAAAAAGTAAATAGAAATTGTTAGGTTTCAGTGCCCTTGAATTTCTCTACGCTGATGGCACAATCCAAAGGGGTACAGGGCCCACTATTGGGACAGCAAGAGGAAGTTGCAGTGGTTTCCACTTGAGTCCTTCTTCCATGTATCATCGCACCATGAGCCTCACTCTGAAAGGTGGAACAAAATAGCACTTTGAATTCTTAGATATTACAATTTAGAGTTAGTGTCTGATAATCCTTGAAAGGCCAGAGTATTTCCTTCTTCCCGATATGCAGTCACTCTGGCAAACAACTTGGGGGAGAATCTACAATACAATCTTGTGTCAGTTGTGCAGAATCCTGCCTTAGAAAAGTCTGATCTCCCCTTCTCAAAAGACTCTGAGTATGATAATTGGCTTCTAATAGCCCAGACTTGAAAATATTTTTCTGTTATTTGGATCCAAAACATTTAAGTAGGCTGTCAATCTACTTCAATCCCAAGGACACTGTGACCAATAGCCCCCACCGAAGATCCCTTCAGGACAAATTATGCTGGAACTTTGAACCTGTTATCTCTTAAGGTAAATGTGTCCATCTTATCTTTGGTGATGAGGAGCTGCCACAGCCTCTGCTACTCCATTGCCCCTGGTGAAATGGATGAGCCAGACTCTCGCCATCATAGGTGACAGAGAATAGAGATTTTCAAGGCTACTCCTGCTCTCCTCACCAATGTACCTGTCAATGCCTTAGTGAAGGTCCTCTTACATTACATCAGGGGTGTTCAGACAGCTCAACCTCATTAATGTAAGCCAACACTGAACCTAAATTTTGGTCAACCAACCAACTAAATCATTAGAGAAAAGTGGGTTACAGAGTTCATATATAAATACTTCAAGTAATGTTTAAGAAATTTCAAATGCCTTCTTTAAAATATCGCTAGGAGGTCAACTAGATCACTAACCGCTGCAAAATATTTTGAAGATCTTATTTTTCCCCTTGTTCTTGTAATATGTTCAAGTCAAGTAGTAAATACTACACTTTGCTCACACGTGAGTACCTTCTTTTTTTTTTTTTTTAAGATTTTATTTTTTTGACAGAGAGAGACACAACGAGAGAGGGAACACAAGCAGGGGGAGTGGGAGAGGGAGAAGCAGGCTTCCCGCCGAGCAGGAAGCCCGATGCGGGGCTCGATCCCAGGACCCTGAGATCATGACCTGAGCCGAAGGCAGATGCTTAACGACTGAGCCACCCAGGCGCCCCACGTGAGTACCTTCTTATCAATAAGCAGCAACAACAAAATGTAGGCACTATCTGGGAAACAATGTTCCTATGTTGCCTAAGAGGTCCGAGATCAAAAATCTGAGAAGTTTCAGTATATCTGAAACTTAAATAGCTAATAACTGGCAAGCCTATCTTAGTCCATGATAGATTAAGTGGGAAAAAAATAGTAAGGTATATTAGTTTCTTAGGGCTACTATAACAAATTGCCACTAACCGAGTGGCTTAAAGCAGGAAGAATTACTTCATTTTCTCAAAGTTCTGGCATCCAGAAGTCAAAAGCAAGCTATCAGCAGTGTTAGTTTCTTTCTTTCTTTTTTTTATTTAAATTCAATTAGCCAACGTATAGTACATCATTAGTTTTTGATGTAATGTTCAATAATTCATTAGTTGCGTATAACAACCAGTTCTCATCAGATCACATGCCTAATGCCCATGACCCAGTTACCCCATCTCCCCACCCCCCTCCCTTCCGCAACCCTCAGTTTGTTTCCTGGAGTCCAGAGTCTCTCACGGTTTGTCTCCCTCTCTGATTTCTTCCCGTTTACTTTTCCCTCTCTCTTCCCCTGTGGTGCTCTGCACTATTCCTCATATTCCACATATGAGTGAAACCATATGACAATTGTCTTTCTGTGCTTGACTTATTTCACTTAGCATAATCCCCTCCAGTTCCATCCATGTCGATGCAAATGGTGGGCATTTGCCCTTTCTGATGGCTGAGTAATATTCCATTGTATATATGGCCCACATCTCTATCTATTCATCTGTTGAAGGGCATCTCATCTCCTTCCACAGTTTGGCTATTGTGGACGTTGCTGCTATGAGCACTGGGGTGCATGTGCCCCTTCTTTTCACTACATCTATATCTTTGGGGTAAATACCCAGTAGTGCAATTGCTGGGTCATAGGGTAGCTCTAATTTTAACTTCTTGAGGAACCTCTGTACTGTTTTCCAAAGTGACTGTACCAGCTTGCATTCCCACCAACAGTGTAAGAGGGTTTCCCTTTCTCCACAACCTCTCCAACATTTGTTGTTTCTTGCCTTGTTAATTTTAGCCATTCTAAGCAGTGTTAGTTTCTTCTGAGATCTCTGAGGAAGAATCCATTCCATGCTTTTCTCTCAGTTTCTTGTAGCTGCTGGCAATCTGGCATTTTTGGCTTGTAGACACATTCCTCCAATCTCTGCTTCCATTTTCAATTACCTTCTTCTCAGTATCTCTGTGTCTTTTCCCCTTCTTTTTTTTTAAGATTTTATTTATTTATTTGAGAGAGAGAGAGACAGAGAGACAGAGATAGTAGCAAAGATAACGAGAGAGAACATGAGCAGGGAGGAGAGGGAGAAGCAGGCTTCCCACTGAGCAGGGAGCCACACGCAGGGCTCGATCTCAGGACCCTGGGATCATGACCTGAGCCAAAGACAGACACTTAACTTACTGAGCCACCCAGGCACCCTTCTTATAAGGACCCTTATCATTTGATTTAGGGCCCACATGGATAATCCAGGATGATCTCATCTCCAGATCCTTAACTGTTATATCTGCAAAAACCCTTTTTTTCCCAAATAAGGTCACATTCATAAATAGATATTTTGGAGGGGGTTGAGGATCACCATTCAACCATTACATAAGGAAAGTAGAGTTCTATATTAGGCCAGGTAACTAACTCAGTAAGTTAAAATAAGTAGAAGTAGAACTAGCAAAAGCCTCTTATTAAATGTAATCATGCTAGTGCCACTTCTGTTATGGGGATATAGACTCACTGCAGCCCATCCCTTCTGCTAATTACAACTAAAACTTCAGGTAAAATGCCTGTCCCCCCGCCCCCCGCACCCGCCCCCCGCCAGCCAAAGCAACCACCTAAGGACTGTGAAAAATACTGAACAGAGAAGTAAGAAACAGAGAGGAACAAATAGAAAATAACAAAATGGCAGACTTAAATCTACATATATAATTACATTAAATGTTAAACACTGCCAATAAAAATACACTGCAAGCCATCTTTGTCATTTAGAATTTTCTAGCAGGCACATAGAAACCTTTATAGTCAAATTCTTATTGTTTCAACATGCAATCAATATAAAAATTATAAATGAAATATATCACATTCTGTTTTTGGACTGTCTTTGAAATCCAATATATATTTTACACTTAAAGCACATATCAATTCAGACAAGGCTCAATAGCTCAATAGCTACATGTAGCTAGCAGCTACTCTATTGGACAGCAAAGCTCGGGACACACCAGTTAAAACTGAGATCTACAAAGTAGATTTAAAAAAAAAGACCTCGTTGGTCTTTAAAAAGTTAGAAATATACCTATAATATGACAAAAAATTCCACTCCTAGGTCTTTACCCAAGAGAAAAAGAAACATAAATCTACCCAGACTTACACAAGAATAAAAATAGCAGCTTTATTTGTAATTGCTCAAACTGGAAGCAACCCAAATGTCTATCAACTGGCAAATGGATAAACAAGTTGTGATGTATTCATATAATAGCATGCTGCTCAGCAATAAAAATGAACAAACTACTGGTATAAACAACAACGTGAATGAATTTCAAAATCTCTATGCTGTGTAAAAGAAGCCAGGCAATAAAGGATATGTATCATATGATTAAATTTCTATCAAATTCTAGAAAATGTAAACTAATTCCTAATGACTAAAAGTAGAGCAGTGATTGCTTGGGGAGGGAAGAATGGATTACAAAGGGGTACTCAAAGAATCTTTTGGAAGTAATGGAACTATTTGTTTATTTTGATTATTGTGAAGGTGTTACATATGCATAAGGCAAAAATGATCAAAGGGAACACTATAAATATGTGAAATTTATCACATTTCAGTTATACCCCAATGAAGGTTATAAAAAATTAATAAATAAGAAATAAAACTAGAAACTAACAACACACCAGATATCAAAATACCCTACCACCTGACAATTTTAATACACTTTTAAACAGTAATTGTGGGGTGTCTGGGTGGCTCAGTCGTTTAAGCATCTGCATTCAGCTCAGGTCATGATCTCAGGGTCCTGGGATGGAGCCTCCTGTTGCTTCTGGCTCAGTGGGGAGTCTGCTTCTCCTCCCTCTGTTCCTCGACCCTGCTCATGTTGTCTCTCTCTCTCTCTCTCAAATAAATAAATAAATCTTTAAAAACAAAAACAAAAAAACAATGATTGTGTCAGAGAAAAAAAACATGGCAATTGAAGAAATCTAAAGAACAATAATTGTTACAGAAACAATGACTACCACTGGGCACCACTTACTCTGAACATTGGAAACTAAGAGGAAAGAAAAGTATGTATTCTGTTTTTCCTAAACAAACTATCTCTGGGTAAGCCTAGCTGAGAAAGCAAAGGTTTTTTTTACAGAACATTCCCAACTACTAAATGTAGAAGAAATGATAAAGTTATTTTTTTTAAAGATTTTATTTATTTGACAGAGAGAGACACAGCGAAAAAGGGAACACAAGCAGAGGGAGTGGGAGAGGGAGAAGCAGGCTTCCCGCCGAGCAGGGAGCCCGGTGCAGGGCTCGATCCCAGGACTCTGGGATCATGACCTGAGCCGAAGGCAGACGCCCAACGACTGAGCCTCCCAGGCGCCCCAATAAAGTTATTTTTAAAAATCATCATTTTGCAATACCCAGTGAAATAATAATTAAGCAAAGGTCATCACTGAGTAGACCCATCCAAACACAGGTTAAAGAGGAACATTACAATAAAGGTATTGAGCTATTATCACCTGAACCCACCAAGCAATTGGTGGGAACAACCAAACACATGCCTCCTAATATGTGGTAATGTCGAGCTCCCTACAACACTAAGACTTCTTAACAAGAAAGTGTGCCTGAATTTATTCAAAACTTTAGAATGAACTCCCATTTATACGACGTATGACACTGTGAAAAAGCAGAGAGATAAATCAGGTGTCTGTAAGACAATTGGCTCCATTTCAGTAAGAAATCAACGGCAGGAGAAATAAGGCGGGGTGGGGGAGGGCAACAGCTTTAGATATAAATATACTTAAGAGATTTAACAATGAAATTCCAAGTGTGGACCATGTTTGAATGCTGAGTTCAAGAAAGAAAGAGAGGGAGAGAGGGAGGGAGGACGGAAGGAAGGAAGGCAGTGATAGAGAAAAAGAGAGAGAAAGGAAAGAAAAATATTGGGCGCCTGGGTGGCTCAGTCAGTTAAGTGCCTGCCTTTGGCTCAGGTCATGACCCCAGGGTCCTGGGATCAATACCCGCATCAGGTTCCCTGCTCAGTGGGGAGTCTGCTTCTCCCTCTGCCCCTCCCCCTGCTCATGCTCGCTCTCTTTCTCTCTCACGCACAAAAATAAATTTTAAAAAAAGTCTTTAAAAAATACTGTAAGGAATCATTTTGAGGACAATTGTGAACATATAAGTACAGACTGAATATTAGATGCCTCAAAGAAATATTGATTTTGTCACTGATAATGGTACTACAGTTGTATAAGAAAATGTCATTTTAAAAAATAATGTCCACTGAAGTTTGTAAGAATGAAATAACTTGACATCTAAGATTTGCCATACAATACTTTATCAAAAGAAAAAAATGTTTAAAATATTGGATAAAGCAAATATAGCAAAGTCTTAAAAATGGATAAAATTAGGTGATGCATATAAAATTGGGTGATGCATTTTGTCTTCTGTATTTGTTTTTAAAGTTCTTTCCATATAGAATTTTCCATATAGAAATGTAAAAAGTCACAAATAATACCTTGATAATATAACAGAAATTATCTAGTTCACGGCAGCAAACAGTGTACTCATTTCTCTCCTATCCATGCCAACCCAGAATGAAATAAAAGAATAAAAAGAATAAAATAAGCACAAAAGAAAGAATAACTACAAAATGAGACAGATAATAGGAGGCAGTATCTTTTTTTTAATTGTTTTTTTATTTTTGTATTGTTATGTTAATCACCATACATTACATCATTAATTTTGATGTAGTGTTCCATGATTCATTGTTTGTGCATAACACCCAGTGCTCCACGCAGAATGTGCCCTCTTTAATACCCATCACCAGGCTAACCCATCCCCCACCCCCCTCCCCTCTAGAACCCTCAGCTTGTTTTTCAGAGTCCATCATCTCTCATGGTTCGTCTCCCCCTACGACTTACTCCCCTTCATTCTTCCCCTCCTGCTATCTTCTTCTTCTTTTCTTATTCTTAACATATATTGCATTGTTTGTTTCAGAAGTACAGACCTGTGATTCAACAGTCTTGCACAATTCACAGCACTCACCATAGCACATACCCTCCCCAATGTCTATCACCCAGACACCCCATCCCTCCCATCCCCCACCACTCCAGCAACCCTGTTTGTTTCCTGAGATTAAAAATTCCTCATATCAGTGAGGTCATATGATACATGTCTTTCTCTGATTGACTTATTTCACTCAGCATAACACCCTCCAGTTCCATCCACATCGTTGCAAATGGCAAGATCTCATTCCTTTTGATGGCTGCATAATATTCCATTGTGTATATATACCACTTCTTCTTTAGCCATTCATCTGTCGATGGACATCTTGGCTCTTTCCACAGTTTGGCTATTGTGGACATTGCTGCTATAAACATTGGGGTGCACGTACCCCTTCGGGTCCCTACATTTGTATCTTTGGGGTAAATACCCAATAGTGCAATTGCTGGATCGAATGGTAGCTCTATTTTCAACTGTTTGAGGAACCTCCATACTGTTTTCCAGAGGGGTTGCACCAGCTTGCATTCCCACCAACAGTGTACGGAGGGTTCCCCTTTCTCCACATCCCCGCCAACATCTGTCGTTCCCTGACTTGTTAATTTTAGCCATTCTGACGGGTGTGAGGTGGTATCTCATTGAGGTTTTGATTTGGATTTCCCTGATGCTGAGCGATGGTGAGCACTTTTTCATGTGCCTGTTGGCCATTTGGATGTCTTCTTTGGAAAAATGTCTGTTCATGTCATCTGCCCATTTCTTGATTAGATTATTTGTTCTTTGGGTGTTGAGTTTGATAAGTTCTTTATAGATTTTGGATACTAGCCCTTTATCTGATATGTCATTTGCAAATATTTTCTCCCATTCTGTCGGTTGTCTTTTGGTTTTGTGGACTGTGTCTTTTGTTGTGCAAAAGCTTTTTATCTTGATGAAATCCCAATAGTTCATTTTTGCCCTGGCTTCCAGTGCCTTTGGTGATGTTTCTAGGAAGAAGTTGCTGCGGCTGAGGTCGAAGAGGTTGCTACCTGTTTTCTCCTTTAGGATTTTGATGGACTCCTGTCTCACGTTTAGGTCTTTCAACCATTTGGAGTCTATTTTTGTGTGTGGTGTAAGGAAATGGTCCAGTTTCATTCTTCTGCATGTGGCTGTCCAATTTTCCCAACACCATTTGTTGAAGAGACTGTCTTTTTTCCATTGGACATTCTTTCCTGCTTTGTCAAAGATTAGTTGACCATAGAGTTGAGGGTCCATTTCTGGGCTCTCGATTCTGTTCCATTGATCTATGTGTCTGTTTTTGTGCCAGTACCATACTGTCTTGATGATGACAGCTTTGTAATAGAGCTGGAAGTCCGGAATTGTGATGCCGCCAGCTTTGCTTTTCTTTTTCAATATTCCTCTGGCTATTCGGGGTCTCTTCTGGTTCCATACAAATTTTAGGATTATTTGTTCCATTTCTTTGAAAAAAGTGGATGGTATATTGATGGGGATTGCATTGAATGTGTAGATTGCTCTAGGTAGCATTGACATCTTCACAATGTTGGTTCTCCCAATCCATGAGCATGGAACGTTTTTCCATTTCTTTGTGTCTTCTTCAATTTCTTTCCTGAGTATTTTATAGTTTTCTGAGTACAGATCCTTTGCCTCTTTGGTTAAATTTATTCCTAGGTATCTTATGGTTTTGGGTGCAATTGTGAATGGGATCGACTCCTTGATTTGTCTCTCTTCTGTCTTGTTGTTGGCGTATAGGAATGCCACTGATTTCTGTGCATTGATTTTATAGCCTGCTACTTGACTGAATTCCTGTATGAGTTCTACCAGTTTTGGGGTGGAGTCTTTTGGGTTTTCCACATAAAGTATCATATCATCTGCAAAGAGTGAGAGTTTGACTTCCTCTTTGCCGATTTGGATGCCTTTGATTTCTTTTTGTTGTCTGATTGCTGTGGCTAGGACTTCTAATACTATGTTGAATAGCAGTGGTGAGAGTGGACATCCCTGCCGCGTTCCTGACCTTAGGGGAAAAGCTCTCAGCTTTTCCCCATTGAGAATGATATTCGCTGTAGGTTTTTCGTAGATGGCTTTTATGATATTGAGGTATGTACCCTCTGTCCCTATACTCTGAAGAGTTTTGATCAAGAAAGGATGCTGCACTTTGTCAAATGCTTTTTCTGCATCTATTGAGAGGATCATATGATTCTTGTTCTTTCTTTTGTTAATGTATTGTATCATGTTGATTGATTTGTGGATGTTGAACCAGCCTTGCAGCCCAGGGATAAATCCCACTTGGTCGTGGTGAATAATCCTTTTCATGTACTGTTGGATCCTATTGGCTAGTATTTTAGTGAGAATTTTTGCATCCATGTTCATCAAGGATATTGGTCTGTAATTCTCCTTTTTGATGGTGTCTTTGTCTGGTTTTGGGATCAAGGTAATGGTGGCCTCATAAAATGAATTTGGAAGTTTTCCTTCCATTTCTATTTTTTGGAACAGTTTCAGGAGAATAGGTATTAATTTTTCTTTAAATGTCTGATAGAATTCCCCTGGGAAGCCATCTGGCCCTGGGCTTTTGTTTCTTGGGAGATGTTTGATGACTGCTTCAATTTCCTTAGTGGTTATAGGTCTGTTCAGGTTTTCTATTTCTTCCTGGTTCAGTTTTGGTTGTTGATACATCTCTAGGAATGCACCCATTTCTTCCAGGTTATCTAATTGGCTGGCATAGAGTTGCTCATAATATGTTCTTATAATTGTTTGTATTTCTTTGGTGTTGGTTGTGATCTCTCCTCTTTCATTCATGATTTTGTTGATTTGGGTCATTTCTCTTTTCTTTTGGATAAGTCTGGCCAGGGGTTTATCAATCTTGTTCATTCTTTCAAAGAACCAGCTCCTAGTTTCGTGGATCTGTTCTACTGTTCTTTTGGTTTCTATTTCATTGATTTCTGCTCTGATCTTTATTATTTCTCTTCTCCTGCTGGGTTTAGGCTTTATTTGCTGTTCTTTCTCCAGCTCCTTTAGGTGTAGGGTTAGGTTGTGTATTTGAGACCTTTCTTGTTTCTTGAGAAAGGCTTGTATTGCTATATACTTTCCTCTCAGGACTGCCTTTGCTGTATCCCAAAGATTTTGAACAGTTGTGTTTTCATTTTCATTGGTTTCCATGAATTTTTTTAATTCTTCTTTAATTTCCTGGTTGACCCATTCATTCTTTAGTAGGATGCTCTTTAGCCTCCATGTATTTGAGTTCTTTCTGGCTTTCCTCTTGTGATTGAGTTCTAGTTTCAAAGCATTGTGGTCTGAAAATATGCAGGGAATGATCCCAATCTTTTGGTACCGGTTGAGACCTGATTTGTGACCTAGGATGTGATCTAGTCTGGAGAATGTTCCATGGGCACTAGAGAAGAATGTGTATTCCGTTGCTTTGGGATGGAATGTTCTGAATATATATGTCTGTGAAGTCCCTTTGGTCCAGTGTTTCATTTAAAGTCTTTATGTCCTTGTTGATCTTTTGCTTAGATGATCTGTCCATTTCAGTCAGGGGGGTGTTAAAGTCCCCCACTATTATTGTATTGTTCTCAATGTGTTTCTTTGCTTTTGTTATTAATTGCCTTATATAATTGGCTGCTCCCATGTTAGGGGCATACAGATTTACAATTGTTAGATCTTCTTGTTGGATGGACCCTTTAAGTAGGATATAGTGTCCTTCCTCATCTCTTATCACAGTCTTTGTTTTAAAATCTAATTTGTCTGATATAAGGATTGCCACCCCAGCTTTCTTTTGGTGTCCATTAGCATGGTAAATGGTTTTCCACCCCTCACTTTCAATCTGGGGGTGTCTTTGGGTCTAAAATGAGTCTCTTGCAGACAGCATATCGATGGGTCTTGTTTTTTAACCCAATCTGATAGGCTGTGTCTTTTGATTGGGGCATTTGGCCCATTTACATTCAGGGTAACTATTGAAAGGTATGGATTTAGTGCCATTGTATTGCCTGTAAGGTGACTGTGACTGTATATTGTCTGTGTTCTTTTCTGATCTATGCTGCTTTTAGGCTCTCTCTTTGCTTAGAGGACCCTTTTCAATATTTCTTGGAGGGCTGGTTTCGTGTTTGCAAATTCCTTTAGATTTTGTTTGTCCTGGAAGCTTTTTATCTCCCCTTCAATTTTCAATGACAGCCTAGCTGGATATAGTATTCTTGGCTGCAGATTTTTCTTGTTTAGTGCTCTGAAGATCTCATGCCAGTCCTTTCTGGCCTGCCAGGTCTCTGTGGATAGGTCTGTTGCCAATCTAATATTTTTACCATTGTAGGTTACATATCTCTTCTCCTGAGCTGCTTTCAGGATTTTCTCTTTGTCTCTGAGACTTGAAGTTTTACTATTGGATGTCGGGGTGTTGATCTATTTTTATTGATTTTGAGAGGGGTTCTTTGTGCCTCCTGGATTTTGATGCTTTTTTCCTTCCCCACATTAGGGAAGTTCTCTGCTATAATTTGCTCCAATATAACCTTCTGCCCCTCTTTCTCTTTCTTCTTCTTCTGGGATCCCAATTATTCTAATGTTGTTTCGTCTTATCGTATCACTTATCTCTTGAATTCTGCCCTCGTGATCCAGTAGTTGTTTATCTCTCTTTTTCTCAGCCTCTTTATTTTCCATCATTTGGTCTTCTATATCGCTGATTGTCTCTTCTGCCTCATTTATCCTAGCAGGTAGTGCCCCCATTTTTGATTGCACCTCATTAATAGCCTTTTTGATTTCGACTTGGTTAGATTTTAGTTCTTTTATTTCTCCAGAAAGGGTTTCTCTAATAACTTCCACACTTTTTACAAGCCCAGCTAGTATCTTTAAAGTCATGATTCTGAACTCTAGGTCCGACATCGTACTAATGTCCGTATTGAGTAGGTCCCTGGCAGACGGTAATACCTCTTGTTCTTTTTGCTGAGGTGATTTCTTTCATCTTGTCATTTTGTCCAGGGGAGAATAGATGAATGAGAGAACAAAATGCTAACAGGTTAACAACATCCCCAGCAAATATACTCTATACAAATCAGAAAAGACCTGAAACCAGGGGAAAAGAAAGGGAAAGAAAGAAAAAAGAAAGAGAAAAAAAAAGATAAAGATAAAAACAAACAAAAACGGAACAAAACAAAAAAAATCAGAATATGATCAAATATGATCAGGCTGGTGCATAGATCAGTGCCACACACTAGATTTTGGGTGTATTTTGGTCTGTTAGAAGAAAGTGCCTCCTAAAATTTTAAAGGATGAAAGACTTATATATGTACAAAATAAGGGTTGATACAATGAAGGGATAGAAGATGACTGTAAAGATGAAAATTATAAAAGATTTTATTAAAGGAATTTATAAGATAAGAAGTTGTTTGAAAAAAGAAAGAAGATTAAAAAAAAAGAAAAAAAAGGGAGAGAATGTGATCAGGCAGGAGACTAGAACAAAGCCATACACTAGTGATTTAGGGTATATTTTGATCTGTTAGAAGAAACTGTATATCAAAATTTTAAAAAGAGAACAACTTATATATATATATATATATATATATATATATATATGCCAAAAATAAGGGTAACTACTATGAAGGGATAAAATATGATTCTAAAAATGAAAAATAAAAAGTGTTTTTTAAAAAGGGGATTGATAAGATGGTTGAAAAAGGGAAAAAGAAAAATTAAAAAAAAAACAGTTAAAAAAATTAACTTTGAAAAACTAATGAATCATGGTAAAAAAGCCATGAATTCTACCTGCAGCATTCCCCTAGCGCTGGAGTTCTCCCGTTCTCCTTGATCAGTAAACTTGGTCTTGGCTTGCTGGCTGTTCGTGCTGATCTTCTGGGGGAGGGGCCTGTTGCCATGGTTCCCAAATGTCTTTGCCGGAGGCGGAATTGCCCTGCCCTCGTTGGTCCGGGCTAAGCAAGCTGCTCGGGTTTGCTCTCAGGAGCTTTTGTTCCCTGCAAGCTCTCGGTACAGCTTTGGAAGACCAGGGTGAAAATGGTGGCCTCCCAATCTCCGCCCGGAGGAGCTGAGAACTCGGGGCCCCGCTCCTCAGTGCGCCCCCAGAGAAAAGCAGTCACTCCCGTCTCCCCGGTCTCCGGCCGCACTCCGTGCTCACCCGGCCTGTGACCGAGCATTTCTATCTCTGGCACCCGACCCTGTGTGGAGTCTCCAAACCCAGCAGATCCCTGCAGTGCGCTCCTGTGCCGCTCCTCCTGGGGGAGGGAGGGGAGTCTCCCCGGATCTGCCGCTTGTTGGGTCCCTGCTGGAGGAGCAGTGGCCGGACTGGGTCGCGGATCACAGTTGATGGCCACCCCGAGCTGAGAGCCCGCGCCTCGGCTCCGTCTCTGGGTTCCCCGCTCCGATACCTGGGAGCTCTGCCGCACTCAGGGACCCCCAGTCTTTCTGTGACCCCGAGGGTCCTGAGACCGCACTGTCCCACGAGGGTTCCTCCCCCTGCTTAGCCACTGGAGCGACGTCCCTCAGCGGAGTCGACTTCTAAAAGGTCCGATTTTGTGCTCCGCGGCTCCATCACTTGCCAGAAGCGGCCGACGGAGGCCCCCTCCCCCGCCGTCTATCCTCCCGTATCTCGCCTCGGATTCACTTCTCCGCACGTCCTACCTTCCAGTAAGTGGTCGCTTTTCTGTTCAGAGAGTTGTTGCTACTCTCTTCTTCGATCTCCTGTTGAGTTCGTAGGTGTTCAGAATGGTTTGATCCCTATTCAGCTGAATTCCTGAGACCAGACGAAATCCAGGTCTCCTACTCCTCCGCCATCTTGCTCCCTTGCCGGTTATGGCTACTTTAATGGAGTAGCAAAACCAATCACTGCTACATTTCCAGATGTGGTATCTGCTAGAGCAAATAAAAACAACCCTTGGTATGAAGCTACTGGCTTGGCAGTTCTTCTCGTTCTCATCAGTAAGGAAAATTAGAAACAATTTGCATTTGTACTGCAAAGGTCAAAGTATACTCTTAATGGATTTTATCCATTCTTCTGCTATCATAATAAATAGCTCAGGGGAAATTGATCATTTAGATATACAGAATACCACACTGATCCCTTACATTGATGACATCATTCTAATTGGACCTGGTGAACAGGAAGTAGCAAGCACCTTAAATTCCTTAGGAATACCTATTTATTACCCTGAGATAGGAGATGAATGTTACTATAAGGACCAGAGCCTGTCTTACTGGTTAAGATTCTGTGGGTCCAGTGATATGAGACATATCAGATTCTCTCTTCTGGGGTAAGAAAAGCCATACCTCGGTGAGAAGGCTGTGTTGCACAGCTCACCATGGAGCAAGGAGGGTAGTATGAGTTGAGCCTTAGATTTTAGAGGTAATACATATCACATTGGTCAAGCCACTCCAGCCCATTTACTGTAGCCCATTTACAAAGTTGCTTGTTTGAGTAAGACTCAGAGGAAAAGAGGGTCTGCAGCAAGTCCAGGCCATGACAGATGCCCTGACCTGGGGGCTTCATGATGCAGTAGTTAATAGAATTATCAGGGTTGGGGCACCTGGGTGGCTCAGTCGTTGAGCGTCTGCCTTTGGCTCAGGTCATGATCACAGGGTCCTGGGATCGAGCCCCGCATCGGGCTCCCTGCTCTGCGGGAGGCCTGCTTCTGCCTCTCCCTCTCCCGCTGCTTGTGTTCCCTCTCTCGCTGTGTCTCTCTCTGTCAAATAAATAAATAAAATCTTAAAAAAAAAAAAGAATTATCAGGGTTGATGGAGATGCTGTATGTAGCCTCTGAAAAGCCCCAGTAAGAGAATGACAGTGCAGACCCTTAGGGTTTGGGAGTAAGGTCATGCCTTCTTCTACCGACCACCATTCTTGATAGGAAAAGAGTTTTCTTGGCTCTGATAGAAACTGAACATTGCTCCATGGCACCAGGTATGTACAGGATTGAATAGTGTCCCCCAAATCTGTGTCCATCCTGAAACCTCAGAATATGACTTCGTTTGGAAATAGAGTCATTGCAGATATAATTAGTTAAGATGAGGTTATCCTGGAGCATGCTGGACCCTTAACCCAATATGACTAGTGTCCTTGTAAGAGGAGAAGAGACACAAAGACAGACACACAGGGAGAATGTGACAACAGAGGTAGAAATTAGATCATGTGTTTACAAGCCAAGGAAAGCCAAGGATCGTCAGCAACACCAGAAGCTAAGAAAAAGGCATAGAATACATTCTTCCTTGGAGCTTTCAGAGAGAGCATGGCCCTACCAACACCTCCCAGCTTCTAGCTTCTAGCTGACATGAGACAATAAATTTCTGTTGTAACTAGGCCACCTAGTTTGTGGGTATTTTGTTACCACGGCTCTAAGAAACCAATACTATAGGCAACCACACAATCTGTTACACACCTTGAACTGGGTATTACATGATCACCAAACCATAAACTTGAGTGTGGACAGCAACACGTCGTTGTAAAATGGAAGTGTTATCTGTGAGACACATCTGGCTCCAACAGGTTTGGAGGGCACAGTAAAATGCATGTGTCTCAGACTCTCATTCCACCTGCTCTTTGCCGTCTTTTCCTCATCCCACACCTATGACTTCATGGGGAATTTTCTGACTCATTAGAGGAAAAACTTGGACCTGGTTCAAAAGATTAATTCTTGCTGTGTCAACACAGTTGAAAGGAACAGCTACTGTACTAAAGCCCACTCAGTAGTGAAGGAAAACCTTCCCAGTCTGCAGACTTTGGAGTGGAATATATGATTGTTTGTTTTGTGTCAAAGGAGAGATGGCCTGGGTTGTTGATCTATAGTGATTTATGGACAAAAGAATAGGCTGCTCGGCTGGAGCAGGCCTTGCAAAGAACAAAATTAGAAAAGTGATTACGAGAAAATCTGGAAGAGGGCTACATAGGTGGATTCTTTGGAAAAGCAAGAGTGTGAATGTATTTGTTTTCCCCCAAGTGCCTCCCAGAGGGCATAGCTGGTAGAGAAGGTTCTCAGTAGTCGAGTAGACAAGACTAGTTTTCCTGTGGAGGTTGTGAGCCTCTTTCCCCTGCCTTGGGCTTGCTTCATGAACTATCTATGTACAAAGTGATCAGGTGGCAGGAAGAGAGGCTATTCCTGAATGCAACAGCGTGGGCTTCCCCCACTAAGGCTGGTCTTGTTGACTATAACTGCTGGGTGCGCAATCTGCAAACAGCCAGCTCTGAGATCTCTCATAGCTCTGACATAGTGTCTCTGATCAGGGGACCCAGTTTATAGCAAAGGAACTTGCGAATCACTTCATGCCCATGAAATTCCTTAGTCTTCAATGTGCTTCCTCACCCACGTGTAGCTGTCCTGGTCAAACAGGGAGATGTAATGCTAAAGTCCCAGTACCACATGAGCTGGGAGACAACATCCTGAGACTGAAGTATATTGTATTACCGAATGCAGTCTAGGCCTTAAGCCAGAGACCGACAGACGCTACTGTCTCCCCCAAGCACAGCCACGGTTCACAGGTCTGGAAATCAGGGCTCACGATAGCAGCAGTTCCCCTTACTATCACGTCTAGTTGCCACTGAATGGATTTCTGCTTAAAGTCCTTACAAACTTAGACACTGTGGGTTTGAAGGCCCTATGGCCTAGAAGAGGAATGTGTCTACCAGGTTGTGATACAATGAACTGGAAACTGATACTGGCCCTTGTGGGCTCTTCATCCTTCTGTAAAAAACAGGGGCAAAGGAGACAAACCGAATGTTGTGATTGTCCCAATTCCAGAGGGCATTTTGATTGCTATTATTCAATGGGATGTGAAGAGTTATAACTGGAACCTAGAAGGGGATTTGCTGGAATTCTTTAATATGTCCTAATCCGGTAGTCCTAACTGAGTAAGACAGCAGGACAAGACAAGACCACCGAGTCCTCAGACTCTTCAGGAATGACGGTTTGGGTCACCTACCCAGGAAAAATCCTAGCAGAGGGAAAGAACTTAGGGCTCATGGCTACAGCAGCTGTGTTTCCCAAGATTTCTTCCCCCACTTGTGTCCCCCAGGTACTTTTTACGAAGAACACAGGTCTAACTGACATTTTAGGTTTCAGAAGAGTCTGACTGAATTGACATCACCCCACACGCTTATAGTAGCTTCTGGGGTACCTGATTCATTTGTCCATATTGAGAGGAGATGTAGCCTATTGGGCAGGGAAATCCAGATGTTGAGGCTGTGAAATTCTCATAAAAGATAAGCTAACATAATAACAAGGACACTGTTAATTCCCGAGAAACCACGGAATTGTATGGGGAATGATGAGCAGTCACAGCATAATCTATGTATATTCCATTCACCTGCTCATAATAATGTAAATACTGGGTATTTACCAAACTAGAATTAGGATTATACTCCATTAGGAACATGGAAGACAGGAAGTGTATGTGAGTATAAGAGAAGGAGAGAGGAGAACTAGAATAGAGTTCAGTGCTCATCTCCCATGGCGCCAAGTCTATAGACAATGCCTAAGACACCGAAATCAGGAAGCATGTTATTTAAACATATGAAGGTAAATACAAATTAAACATAGCTTTAAGTGTTCCAGTTTGATGCCTTTGGGGAGGGAGACTAACAGGAAGTAATAATACTTCTGAGGATTTGAGTTTTCTTTTCATTTTGTTTTAAAGAACAAAGGACATCAAGCCGAAATAAAGGTATCTTCATATTGCCAGGTGATTTGGGTGGTTACCTGCATGTTCAATGGAATCAAACGTCCTGAATAAATCACATGCAGTTGGAATAACAGAATGTGTTTCATAGTAATCATTTGGCTTACTCTTTACTGATGTTTGACACTTGCAAATTTTCAAGTTAGCCTAACAGTATTCATTTCCAAGATTTCATTTTTAATTTGCTAAGTGTTAATAGGTTGGCATATATTTTGGTATAATAATAAAAGAGAAGTTAAAATAAATTGTAAGATTTATTATCAATATTAATTTCGAACTGTAAATCCCTATCAAATAAAGATACAAGTGGTTAGATTGTCTTAGATGTGAAGTTAGGACTTACTAATATTTATCTTTAGTTCCTGAAAAGGTAAACAAATAAGTATTTTTGTATGTCTGTTGTGATCAGGATTTTCAGAATATAATGAGTATTTTTACTGATGTCCAATAGTTTTAAATGTTTCATTGTTTTATTGTTTGGGGGTCTAGATCTCATCTTTAACTTTATTAGCATGACTTTTCTTCCCTAAAACTACCTATAGATTGTCATATTTCATCAACTTCAAGTGGCAAAGTCAACAGAATGTGTCATCTGCCCTTTTTTAAAAAAAAAGATTTTACTTATTTATTTGACGGAGAGAGGGAGAGCACACCTATGAGCTGGGGGAAGGGCAGAGGGAGAAGGAGGGAGAGAATCTCAAGCAGACTCCGTGCTGAGCCTGGAGCCAAATGTGGGGCTCGATCCCATGACCCTGAGATCCTGACCTGAGCTGAAATTAAGGCAGACACTTAACTGACTGAGCCATCCAGGTGCCCCATCTGTCCTTCTGTGTTTAAAAGAAATGACAATAGTTTCAAAACTTGTCAGATCAAAGTCTGCATTGCCAGCATTTGTCTCTTACGTGGGCCACAGGAAGTACAGTTGTGCTCTTTGAAACTACTTTCAAACCTGGCCAGGTGTCCTGATTATCTAAGCTTATTTAAGATTTCCATGCCTTATCTAAGACCTGGAGAATCAGAATATAGGAGGTTGGGGCCCAAGAAAATATATTTTTAGCAAGCTCCCCAGATCACTCAGATACGTATTTAAAATCGTGGCTATTACAAAAATCACAAAACTTAGAAAAATACGCTCAAATAATACAATTTCTTTTTTTTTAATTTTTTTATTGTCATGTTAACACCATACATTACATCATTAGTTTTGGATATAGTGTTTCATGATTGTTTGTGCATAACACTCAGTGCTCCACGCAGAACGTGCCCTCTTTAATACCCATCACCAGGGTAACCCATCCCCCACCCCCCTCCCCTCTAGAACCCTCAGCTTGTTTTTCAGAGTCCATCGTCTCTCATGGTTGGTCTCCTCCTCTGATTTCCCCCCCTTCATTCTTCCCCTCCTGCTATCTTCTTCTTTTTTTTTTCTTAACATATATTGCATTATTTGTTTCAGAAGTACAGATCTGTGATTCAACAGTCTTGCACAATTCACAGTGCTCACCATAGCACATACCCTCCCCAATGTCTATCACCCAGCCACCCCATCCCTCCCACCCCACCCCCACTCCAGCAACCCTAAGTTTGTTTCCTGAGATTAAGAATTCCTCATATCAGTGAGGTCATATGATACATGTCTTTCTCTGATTGACATTTCACTCAGCATAACACCCTCCAGTTCCATCCACATCGTTGCAAATGGCAAGATCTCATCGAATAATACAATTTCTATTTTTAATTTATTTTCTAACAACCATCCACAAATTTATCTAAGTCTTCCTTTTTATAATATCTTATGTGGGTTTTCTTGTTCCTGAGTTTATATTAATCTATTTATATTTTATTTTGTTTATTATTTTTTAAAGATATTAGTTATTTATTTGACACACACAGAGAGAGAGAGAGAGAGAGAGAGCACAGCAAGGGGAGTGGCAGGTAGAGGAAGAGGGAGAAACAGGCTTTCCGCAGAGCAGGGAGCCCAATGCAGGGCTGGATCCTGGGACCCTGGAATCATGACCTGAGCTGAAGGCAGACATTTAACCAACTGAGCCACCCAGATGCCCCAATTTATTTATATTTTAGCATTAGTTTGGGGAACAAAGTTCCAAAATCTTCACAGTTTGTAAAGTAGAACTTTTTTATTTCTATTATGTTTTCCTCCTTCAAAATAAATTGTCTTTAAAATGATCTCTTTGCATGCAAATTATTATCAGGTAATAACTTGGACATAATGATTCTCAAGGGCAATAATTGAGACCCCATGAGAAAGGACACCAAAAATGAGAGTGGAGCAAGTTACCCAAGAAAAACAGACAAACAAGCAAACAGATAAAAGCAATCAAAGCAAACCATCGCAATGCCCGAAAATGTGGGAAGAGGGACAGAAAAGGACACAGTGGAAGTGACATGAAGGATTTGTTTCCTGGAATTGTCTTACAGAAGATTAACTTAGTGGAGAATGTCAGACTTTCTGCTGCAGTGGCAAATTGAGGAGATAGGAAGCAGAGAAAGAAATAGGAGAGGAGCCGGCGTCTGGACAAAATGAATGAAGGACAAAGTGAAAGAAACAAGTACACATAGAAAAAGGCCCTATTTTTGTTTAAGGACAATATTATTCTCCTTGTCACTCAGGCTCAATACTTGTGATTTATTGATTCCTCTCACTCAGCCTTGGCATTCAATCAATTGCTTAGTCATTGTGGTTTTTGCCTATGAAATGTCTTTCTTATCCATCTTCTTTTCCTCACCCCTAGGATCGTCTTAGTGCAGATCTCAATTTCCTCCCACCTAGACACTTACAACAATATTCTTGCCTTTGATTTCATACCCTTCTGCTATGGACCGACTTGTGTTTCCTCAAAACTCCTATGGTGAAGCCCTAACTCATGTGACCATATTTTGGAAATAAGACATTTGAAGAGCAAATTAAGGTCAAATGAGATCATAAGGGGGTGGGTCCCTAATCCAATATGATTGGTGTCCTTATAAGAAGAGGAGGAGGGGCACCTGGGTGGACTTGGGTGGCTCAGTCGGTAAAGGTCTGCCTTTGGCTCAGGTCGTGATCTCAGGGTCCTGGGATGGAGCCCTGTGTGCGGGGCTCCTCACTCAGCGGAGAGTCTGCTTCTCCCTCTCCTTTTGCCTCTCCGCCCCCACTCATGTTATCTCTGTCTCTCAAATAATAAATAAACTGCTCTACTCCTCACTTGGGTTTCACCCAGCCTCCATCTCGAAGATCAGCCCTGGCTTAAGAGAGGTTATTCTGTTTCTCCAGCTTCAGTCTGGAGATCTTAGTGATGCGTTAGTGCCTTGATCCTCTGTAACTAGATCCCTCTCTGAACCAATAAGTTGCTGCCTTCTTCCACAATAACCAAATTACTGTCCCTACACCAAGCCCCACCAGAGTCAATATTATCATGAAACAGGTACCCTGATGCCGTTCTGCCTAGATCTGTGCTGAACATCTGTTATAGATCCACCAGTCATTTTTTCTCAGTCATCTTGCATCATCTTGATTCACTCTGGATCTTATCCTGAATTTAGAAATGTTGTTATTCTATCCATCCTGATTGGTCCAGAATATCACTTGTTACTTGCCCCGTGAGAATGACCCAGTTCCACTTTTAGACCTGTTAGAACTCAAATGTTGTTTTCCTGGAATCCTTGGGAAACACTCAGCCAGTCTTCCCGACCTAATGATTTTTCTCTCTCTCATGTGTCCTATATCCAGTCTGTCAATAAATCCTATAATCTCTCACTTCCAAATATATTCAGAATCTAATTACTTCTCAGCACCTGCACCATCACCACCATAGTCCAATCCACTCACAATCATTTCCCACCAGTGTTACTGCAATGGCCTCCTCATTGGTTTTCCTGCCTCTGCCCTTGATAATTGAGGCTACTATCAACATATTAGCTAGAGTCTTCTTAAAATTCCAGTTATGTCATACCATTCTTGTGCTCAGGACTCTCCAGTGGATTCCCATATCACCCAGATTAAGAGCAAAGTCCCTGCAATGACCTACCAAGACCAAAAGATCTGTCTTCCACTACTAACTGCTATTTTTCTGACCTCATTTCTTATGGCTATCCGCATCACTCACTGAGCTCTTGACACTCCAGCTTCCAGCTTCCCTCCCATTTCTCAAATAGAACAGGAAATTTTCAACCTCAGGGCCTTTGCATTTGCTCTTTGCTCTTCCCACAATACTTTCTCTAGATATCCCTATTGCTTCCTCATTTACTTCCTTCAGTATTCTTCTCAAAATTTACAGTCTCAGTGCTGTCTTCTCTGGCCACACGATCTAATATTTCAGCCATTTACTGGACATACCTTTTGTTTTTTTCTCTGCTTTATTTTTTTCTCCTTACTGGCTATCACTACCCAATGTAGTATATATTTGTGTGTGTATTATTTATTGTCTGCTTTCCCTTCTAGAAGATAAACTTCATGAATGCAAGAATGTTTTTATTTTATTCACTGCTCTAATCAACACAAAGAATATTGTGTGGCATGTACATAGCAGGTACCCAGTAAACACTGAATGAATGAATAAAGGAATGAATGTCTGCCTGGATTTTGAGTTCTGCCTTTTCTGATCCAGCCTATTATTCCATGCTTGTGTCCTTGTCATGACGAATGAAGGCTGGAGAGGACTCTGAGGACCTGGATGTGCAGTACAATGCCTCAGTGGCCGGAATCACTCTCAGCTAGCTCAAGATGAAGATGGACACATAGTTCACAGGCTCTACAACCACAACTGATAGTCATCCTAGGACACATTGCAGCTCTGTGGCTGAAGAGGCAAAATTCATTTTCTTATATCCACATAAGGATCTGTTGGTTTCCATATTTATCTTAGAACATAGAGGAATCCCAAAACTGTGCTCAAAAACATTCAGCAGGGAAAATACTTTGAAGTTTAACATACCCTAGTATCAAGAAATTCTTCTAGGGGATGCCTGGGTGGCTCAGTTGGTTAAGCGTCTGCCTTCGGCTCAGGTCGTGATCCCTGGGTCCTGGGATCGAGTCCTGCATCAGGCTCCTTGCTCTGGGGGAAACCTGCTTCTCCCTCTCCCACCCCCTCTGCTTGTGTTCCCTCTCTCGCTGTGTATCTCTCAAATAAATAAATAAATAAAATCTTAAAAAATATAAATTCTTCTAGTTAATCTAAATATCTTGTGCTAATAGTAAATTCATTTTCTCTTATTTTATGCTTAAGAAAATAGGGAATAGGAGGTTCCCATCATCCACGTGGTAATCTTTTATGTGAAAAATATTTTTGTCTAGGAAGCATTCCTAGAAGTCAAGCAATTTGTCCCACCAATTAGCTAATATCCTGTCTGTAGCTGTTAATATAGGTGATGACAATAAATCTGGTTAATTAAGATAAATAGTTGTTCTTGCTTTTAGTATTGGGGTAAGAAAATACTCAGATACATATAATGTGATAATGTAAGTATTTTTAAGTTTTGTCTGCTTTTTGGAATACAAGGGGTTGCCCTAAGTATCTTAAGAATCCTTAGTAAGATTCATGAATAAAATACGTCTGGTCTGTAGGAAACATCGACTGACTGTCTTCTCAGGATTTATTACCCCTCCCCCCACCTTCCTCGCAGCACCCAAATTTTGGTTCAGATACTGTGCGGAATGCATGCCATTTGTCTTCACAGCTCTCTCCTTTGCCTTCTGCCCTGGAATGCCAACCAGTACGGACCATATCAACAAGGCTCTGGCATCTTCAGGTTTCTTGTTTGGTTTGAACAATGAGGAGCTGCAATAAAAACAGGAGAAAACAAGAATATAAGATTGTTGCTTCCATTAACTCCCTCCCAACCTCCTCTGAAATTACCTGTGTTCCTAATAGGTCACTGCTCCTAACATGCTATCCTCAGGGCTCCTCTTCCGGGTTCTAGTAATCTCTTCCTCCCCTTTTCCCTTTGGGCCTGGGATTGGAAATGGCTCTGCTGTTTCTTTCTCCAAGTTCCTGTGCTATGCCTTATAATTCTACTATACCCCATTCACAACTTTGCAATTTGGCCCTTTGAACAAAACCAAACCTAAAACAAATACATCTCACCTCAAAATATCCTAATTTAGTCTGTATGATTTCTGATTCCTTTGGGATTCTGACAAATACAGACATTGGTAACTTGTTCATGTGACTTACTTGTTTTGGGAAAATATGGTGTCAAGTGTAATGCCAAAGATGGGTCTTGATTAGCTAAAGCAAATGAGAACATTTTATTCCTCTTGGCTTGGTTGGAAGAAGAGTATTAGGCACATAACCTCAGCTGATTCAATTGGAATAAATATTATAAACTTTTCCTGGAACTTTTAGACAAAAGTACTTTCTTTCCCAATGGGTAAACCAAGAAGTATGTCGCCTATTATTTGTTAGTTATCCTACAACCATAGGGCAATCAACCTTAGAATGAAACCAACATGTGGGCAGAATAACAGTGAGGAGAAGATTGGAACCAAATCCTTGACTGGAACTTTTGATGAATCCTGAAATCTGTCCTTTCACACTTTCATGAGCTAATAAATCTTCTGTATTGTTTTTGCCAATTTCAGCTGACTTTTCTGCAGCTTGCATCATAATGAGTCTGAACAAACACATGTTCACACAGAAACTTGATTCTGATGATTTACCACAAATTTTCCAGCTGGAAATAGGTATGGATAGTGAAATAAACCAGGAAGAAGAAATACACAAGTAAGGACCCCTTTTCCTTTCTCAGGGGATCCTTGAAGTATTTCCAAGTGGCCAATAAAACTGTGTGTACCAGTGAGCTCATTTAGCTACTCTGGAACAGTCTTTGTAGGAATCCAATTAAGAGGTTCTTCAATCCACATGATCTTTTCCTACTGCAAACTCATCTACAACTTGATGTCATTACTGGCACAGTTATTTTGTAAACAAAAGCTCAGTTCAAAACAGTATTTAGCAAAATCGTTATACACAAGTGAGGCAGAATGGTGGTGGCCAATGAAATTAATTTTTAAAGTATCCAGAAAATGTTAAGGTCCTTTGAAAAAGAGAGAAATGAGGACAGAGAAAGGGTAGATGCTATTAATATATGATGAAGAACAGAGAAAAGACTCCAATATGCCTAGACTGTAACACAAACTCAAGGGAACTATGAAAAGAACACAACATCTCAGAAGTGAATTTATTAGGAGATTTCAGAGATCAGAAGTCATTTTAGGCCAAAAAAAAAAAAAGATATATCTAAACAGCAGAAGTACAGTGACAGAAGTGCTTTAAAGTAGTTATAAAATTGTGAACCAAAGAAAGGGTAGAATTAAGAGCTGAAAAGAAAAAAAATTGTTTTCTACCACTTTACATCATGAAGTGTGGGATAATCCTGTGCTGGTAACCCACTGCGGGTCCTGGAGACTTGGGCAACCAATTTCTACTGGCTTTGATTATAACACAATAGGTATAATTGATGGTATGTAAAAATCCATAAGGTATAGTAAGATTGGTCCATTAGTCACTCACCTATTCAACAAATATTTATTTAGTACCTTTTATGTGTCTGTTTTATTTATTTTTAAAAGATTTTTAAAATTCATTATTTTAGAGGGAGAGTGAGAGAGAGCCGGGGGAAGGGCAGAGGCAGAGGGAGCATCTCCAGAAGACTCCCCACTGAGAGGGGAGCCTGACACAGGACTTGATGTCAGGACCCTGAAATCACGACCCTGAGATTGTGACCTGAGCCAAAGACAAGAGTTGCACGCTTAACTGACTAAGCCATTCAGGCTCCCCTATGTGTCTGTTTTATTTATTTTTTTAAAAAAAGACTTTATTTATTTATTTGAGAGAGAGAGAGCAGAGTGAGAAAGAGAGGTTGAGCGGGAGGAGGGGCAGAGGGAGAGGGAGAAGCAGACTGCCCACTGAGCAGGGAGCCCCATGGGGGGCTCGATCCCAGGACCCTGAGATCATGACCTGAGCTGAAGGCAGACGCTTAACGGACTGAGCCACCCAGTCGCCCCTCTGTGTCTGTTTTAAATGTTGAGAATGTAATAGTTAGGAAACACAAAACTATCTGCCCTCATGGAGCTTACATTCTAAGGGTAGACAGAAAATAAACTAAATAAGTAAGGACAATATATACAATGTTGGTGACAAGTGCTGGAGAAAAAAAAATGGAGAAGGATAGAAAGTTCAAGGTAGAGTGGAGGTTATTTTTAAATTGTATATAGGGCATCCAAGAAAGACTTAGAAGAAGGTGACATTTAATAAGAGACGTGAAAAGGGTTAGAGAATAAGCCCTCTGAATAATTTTCAGAGTTGTATTTCTTGGCAGAAGGGATATTATATGGAGAGGCCCTGGGGCAGGTTCTTGCCTGGTAACCAAGGAATGAATATAGCCTGGCAGTACAGTGAACTGAGGGAAGACTTGTCGTTGAGACTACGTAACCAATGGGGAGGTAGGGGCAAATCAAGTAGGCCCTTGCAGATCATAAAAGGACTTGAGTCTTCACTCTAAGTAAGATGGAATACTATTGAAGGGTTTTGAGCAAAGGGTGACAACACCTAATTTATGCTGTCATAAGATTTATCTGGTCATTATATTAAGAACAGCCTGAAGTCAAGAGATGATGATCCATGGTGACAGCAGTAGAGCTAGTGAGTAATGGATTTTAGCATGTTTTTGGTAACCAAGGGAACAGTTTTGAGAATATTACATAGAACCCCCATATACCTTTCAACTAGATACATCGATTGTTTACATTTTACCTCATTTACTTCCTTTAAATCTCTTTTTCATCATACTTTTTTCTGAATTACTTGAGAATATGTTGGGTATACCATGCCCTACTACTGGTAAATACTTCAGAGTTTGTTTCCTAAGAACAAGTAGGATCTATAGATATATTTTTAAAGATAAAATCAACATGATTTGCTGTTTGACCAAAGGTGAGAAATGAAAAAAAGAATTGTCAAGTGTGACACCAAAGCTTTAGCTTGAGCAACTAAGAAGGATGGAGTTATCAGTGACAATGTGAGGAAGGAAGAAATAGGAGCATGTCTGGAAGAGAAGATTACAAATTTAGTTTTGGACATATTTCACTTGGGATACCTTTTAAACTTTCCACTGGAAATCCCAAGTAGATGATTGTATATTCAAGTCTGGAGTTTGGGACTGAGGTCTGGGCTAGAGATTTAAATTTAGGAATTCATAGCATATGCATGATATTTAAAAATGAAATATGAATTTCTTATAAAATTGTATAAGGTCCCTTAGGAATTAGTGTAGCTGGAAGACAGAAAAGATCCAAAGATGGAGCTCTTGGTCCTTCAGACTCTAGACGTGGGGGAGATGAGAAGGAATTAGCAAAGGAGACCAAGAAGGAGTAGCCATAAGAAGAAATAAAATGAGGACAAAGCAAGTGAGGAAGGCAAGTGAGGAAAAACATTTTAAGGAGGAGAGAGGAAATAAGTCAAATCGTTCTGATAGGTCAAGATAGGGACAGAGATGAGACCTTTAATTTAGCAAAGAAGGAGTCAGTGGGAACTAGATAAGTGGGTGCTATGAGTTCAAGAGAAAGGGGGATGAGAGAAAGGCCAGCAGTGAGTATAGCCAACTCTGTCAGAGTTGGCTGGAAAAATAAGGGGTGGTATTTGGAGTTCACATCATGATCATGGTTTGTTTTTTTGTTTGTTTTTTAATTTCTTAAAAATTTTTAAAGCATTTTTATTTATTTGACAGAGAGAGAGAAAGAAAGAGAGAGAGCACAAGCAGGGTGAGCAGGAGAGGGAGAAGCAGGCTTCCTGCCGAGCGGGGAGCCTGATGCGGGACTCGATCCCTGGACCCCGGGATCATGACCTGAGTGGAAGTCAGACGCTTAACCGACTGAGCCACCCAGGCCCCCATTTTTTTTAAATATGAGATAAATAACAGCGTGTTTACATGTTTATGGGAGTGAACTAATAAGAGAAAAGAAATCAATGGTTCTGAGAAGAGAGAAAAGATCATTGGTAGGAAGGATGGATTGAATATATAAGTGGAGAAGTTAGCCTTAGCTAGGAGTTTGAGGAGTTCATTAATGGCAATAAAAGACAAGTTTGCATATTATATATAGCACTGATGCAGATAGTGCAGATGGTGGTGGGAGCGTCTCAACATTCTCTTTTGATTACTCAAAATGTTCAAGGAAAATAGGAAGAAAAGTTAGCAGTTGAAAATTTAGATGTAGGGAAAGATGTTGGAAGTTTGAAGAAATAGGAAAAAGCATGAAATTTGCATCAGGAAGTGGAAGGCTGTATTGATTAGAGAAACAAAGTATTCCAGGGCATTTGACTGAGTGATTGTGAATGCAAAGTCCAGTTAGGGTGATGGGGTTTCTCTCCAGCCAAGTTCAGCGTTGTGAGCACAGGTACAAAGTAGACAGTGTTGAATTTAACAAGGTATGCGGCTTAGCCAAGTGAGTAGGGGACAAAGTGAGAGGAAAAGTAGTTGAGGATAAATGCAAGGAAGTGAATATAATGATTAAACATGGAATTTAAACCGGTTTAAGAGGAATAAACATAAAAGGGACGATGGGAATGAAAAACAATGGTAGAATCAATAGTCCCCGAGCTGTCATATGTGGTTAATGTAGGTTACACACTATGCACACCCGAGGTACCCCTTTCAAGTGGGCTCCATTCATATCTGAAATTTCTGATTTGTAGATTGATTATAATAATTTTCTGGAAGATGGCACTCAAATGTCTTGTTTTATCAAAACATTATAGCAGTTTCCAAAAGATTGAAGTGAAGTGTCTTGAAGACTAATTCTAAGGCATCATAGAGGCTAGCGGTGGCCCTAACAATGGATATGAGGTCCTGCTCAGGTGAGGGATTATTGGACTTGGAGCATTAGAGGGTGTGGGCTGGAACCAAAAAAGGAGGTGGTCAGAGAGTGGGGTATTAACAACTGAGATTATCATTATGGAATAATTGTCATTATTGCTAATGAAGGAACCATGGGGAGAAAGCGACAAAAATCACACCAGAGAATTAATGACTTATCCTAAAATGTATCAGTAAGCTAAATGTTTTGCTTTAAAAAAAAAATAGTCTTAAAATCCTAACTTTTAGAATTCAAGAACAATATTAAACATGAGTTGAAATAGATTTTAAAATTCGATATCTTAAACTGCAATTTCTGTGAGTTTTGATTTAAATAAATATTTGCATGATCCTGTTTACCCTAATTCTGTGCTTGTATTGAATATTGTTTTGTTGGCAAATAACCTTCATTCACAATCCGTTCTATGTTCAGGGGCTGGAAGTTTGGGGATTACATTTCTCAGGCTCCCTTTCCTCCGGGTTTTGGATGAAATTTGCATTGGGCCAATATTCTCACAAGAGATCTGAAAGCAAAGGGGACACAGAACAATTCCCCCTCCGACCTCATTGGCATTAGTTCTACAGTGACAGATGGAATGCCAAGCTGTACCACCAGGGGGAGCCTCAGAACAGGGGCATTGTTGGTACTGCGGGCGATTTGCTTCAGTATCTTGACCTCTAGGTGGCAGTAGCTAGTTGCTGCGTTCTGGAGTTGTGGTGTCACCTGAAAGTTAAAGGCAGCCACCCTAATGGTCACTTCTGTAGCTTTACCAACAACTTTTGAGCCCCTAAAATCTTTACATTGCTTTGATTTTTCATTAATGAATCACATTGCTTTGATTTTTCATCAATGAATCCTGAATGGCACAATATTTCATGCCAAGACTGTTCCAGACCTACAAAGATGGGAATCTCATATTGGTTGGTTGATCTGGTTGGGTTTGCATCCAGTGATGATCTCATTCCAATGTGAAATAGAATTCTAAGGAGACAGGGCATGCAGTGGCTAGCAGTTACTTAAAGTTACACCTATGGATGCCTAAAACTAAGGGCCTATTGAAGTCAAGAATTCAGGAACCCACATTGGCTATTGCTGTGGAATAGAAAAGAGAACTAGAGAACTATAAGGTATGTCAGCCCCTTCTGACTATAATAGAGACCATAAGAAAGAACATGACAAGCCCAAGAACTTTACAATCTTGGGTCAAGGCATGGCCAAAGACTCAGAAATCTTCTAAGACCCTTATGCTTGCAGCCATATTGTCGATATAACTAAAAATCAGGCCTAAGATTTGTTGCTCTGGAACTTTATAATGCAAGACGAATTCAAAACCTTGCTAGGTTTCTTATGTGAAAGTGAGGGCTTTCACTGTAAAAAGTGGGCCCTGTGAATTGGGAAAGAGGCCTTTTGGAGGATTTGGGTGAGCTTCATACTTTGAACCCCAAATCTTTCTGAGGCTTCCTTGCCGGCAGAAGTGAGCCCTTCCTCCCTGGTCTGTCCTTCATCCCTTGTTAGCAGACTCCATCAGCAGAAATTACCTAGTAAGGGGCTGCCAATCTCTTAAAATCCAACCAGACCAGGACTGACTGTATCAAGACCTTGATTGTTACAAGTCTCTTGACCTTTAAAAAATGAGAGAGCTATTTTGTTTAGACTTTCCCTGCTCTGTGCATAGAAGTGTGTTTTGAAGAGACTGAAGACTAAGGGAGGGAGGTGAAACAGAAAATCCAGTTTTGAGTTGCACGTGTTCTTGTGCCATGAAGATACACCTCTTGTAAGACCCTAAGGCTGATCCTTTTGATAAATGACAAAATTATGGCAAGTTTTTGCCTTAGTATTAATATAATTACATAAAAGAGAAATGATAGAAATAAAAACTACTATTTGCTAATTTTGTACGGGCACTAGAACTCTTCCAAATTTACAGATACTTAGACAGAATGATGCAGGCATTGGGGTAAAGCTGAACTGAAACCAGTCTGTGAGTTTTTGTTGTTCTTTAGCACCTCTTATTAATGGAAAGATGGGAGATTGGGGGTCCAGCTGCCATGCTGGATGAGAATGGGTCTCTTTGTAAACTGAGAGAGTACAAAGAGAAGACAGATGAGAAGCACTGACCTTGGACTTGGTGGAGGAGGAAAGTGGGAATTGCTACCCTGGCAGCGGTCTCTCGGCCTCTGATGGTCCCGTGATTATGTTTTGCTGCTCTTAGGAGCTGGTATCCTAACCCAATCAGTCTGTTACAAAGTGAAGGAGAGCCTGTTTTCCCTTTATTTGCCAAATTCAGTGTAGTTACTATAACTATAATAGCGATGCATTATAATTATATTGCATTTCCTGGCCGCATGCCAGGCACTGAAGTATGAAGTGCTTTCCAGGTATCAGCTCATTTAGTCCCCACAATAGCCCTGTGAATGAGATATACGGTTATAATCCTAATTATAGGTTTGTAAAATCTGAACTTGTGAAAGGTTAAATTTCTAGCTAAAAATCACATGGGTAGCTAATGATGGAGCTAGGATCCAAACCTAGGGCTTTCTTGCACCTGAATCCAAGACTCTGACCATTATATTATTCTGACTTCCTTTGGCCACACATGACCTTATGGCCCATAGATGTTTTCCATTAAATTCCCCTCAAATCCATCCACTCTTTCCACCACCATCTCTCTAATTATAAACACTAGGATGTTCCTAAAGGATTACCTGTAGCAGCTTTCTAAATGATCCACCTGTACCCATTTTGGCCCCACCCCTTATCTGTTTTCATAGTACAGCCAAAGGGAACATTTCAAAACATGAAACCGATCACGTTGCACCACCTACTGAAAACGCTTTCACGGCTTCATGTGAAGACTCATCAATTCGGGCTGCTCTTTTAGGCCTGCCCAGTCTGTCCTTCATTCCTTTTGAGCCTCGTGGGGCCCATCGTTCCCAAAGCTTCCTCCCTTCCCTTGCTGTCTCTTCTGCAGCAACTGTGGACCTCCTTACTTCCTCCAAAGCACCATGCATTTTTCTTCCACAGAGCCTTTGCCCATGCTCTTCCCTCTGTCTGGAGCGCTCTGCCACATTGCATCCTACCCCTCTTGCACCTAGGTCATGCCACTCCTCCTGCAGATCACTTCCTAGCAGTCTTTCTGATCATTAAATTAATTTCATTAACCAATTCACCTTTTCTTGGAGGTCGGGGTTTTAGAATTATTTGTGTGGTTCTGATGAATGGCTATATTCCCAATCATAAGGTAAGCTCTGTGAAAGCAGGAACTGGGGCAGGTGTTGCCTACCCCTGTAGCCACAGTCCATTTGGCATAGGGTGGGCATTCAAGCAATAGTTGTTGGATAATCGGGGCTACCACAAACCTCCCCCGGGGTGGGGGGTATGAGAAAGACAAGCCTTTTCCCAAAGTCTGTAATGTGCTTCGCCCTTGTGGGGAGGATGGAGATGACCGAGAGTGGAAGGTCAGCTCATCAGACAACCAACCGTGCCAGCCAGACAGCCCCAGGCTCCCGCTGCCTGAGCCTAGGAGGACTGTGGCTAAGTCTCATAAGGGAGTTTCACTTGGTGGAAACAATGTTTCAGTCTCAGAATTTACAAGTAAGGCAACTAAGGAAGCAACTGCCTAACACACAGAGCCTTGAGTTTGTAAAATATCTTCTCATCCCATTTTCCAAAGCCTTCAAGGTGAATTGGCTCTACAAAGACGGAGACAGAGGGAGAACGGAGTCTGATTCTCTCCTCCTCAGTGGCAGGCCTGGAAGTTTGGAATCCTGTCTCATGACCAAACAGGAAGAGGGCGCTATCTGGAATGACTGGGCTCTTGTGGATTATCTCCACAAGGAGCTCTGGGTATCCTTACGTGTCACCCGGAGGCAGAGGCAAGGTATACATTGAGAGTGATTCCCCCCCCCAAACAGCGCCCTCTTCAGGCCCAACTTCCTGGTGTAACAAATTCCGCCATTAGAGACTTACTCTTTGGTTTCTAAAAAATGTAAACACAAGGAGTAAGAGCACATCAGATTGGTTTACCAGATTCCTTTCAGATATTGTTTTGATGAGATCTGGAAGAAAAAGAATTTGAAGAAAATGCACAGCTACATCACGGAGTGTTGGCAGCAAGTGAGGTAAAGGCATGCAGCAAAGATGGCCCCTCCATTTAGCAAATTTAGAGGATAGAAAACTTTTGTCAGATTAAAAATTCGAGGGGTAATTATTATTTTTAAGATTCTTGCAGCATAGCTTTCATTATTTTGGTTGCCATAATCCTGTTGGACTTGGGCTTCATTGTTGGTGAAGGGAGACTGTGTTTGACTTTGCTTGGAGACCATAAAACCACAACAAAATAGATTCTCCTGAATGCTACTAGGCAACACCAGGATCTCCTCTACACCATGAGAAGGACTTGTGATAAAAGACAAATGGTTCCGCAATGTGCAGCATGCATTCAGGGGGTCTGAAGAAACTGAAGGAGGTTCTTCAGCATCATCTTAATGAATAACCAAGAATAAATAGAACTAAGATGGCAAGTGTCTTCTCAGGAAATCTAAGCTTTATAAACAACAACAAAAGCCTGTAGTCTGACCAGTCTCCCTAAAAATTGTTTGCTACTGATCTGACACGCAAAAGGTCAGCTGTTACGCTCTTTTTGAAAGTTGATTTGAAAGGAGTGTGCTAAATGTCCTCACTGAACTGCATCACTTCCTTCCTGGGACCATCGGGGAACCTCCCCAGCCTTTCAAGATAGGTTCTGCTTAGAAAGGTCACCTGGGCAGTGGGAACCCCAGGCAAAAGTTAGCGGCTAGTGCAGCGCATCTCTTCCCCGGCGCTCTCGGCCATTCTTTCTCCTTCTCTCCCCCGGTAGAAAGGTTCGCCGAGAGGGTGGGTCACGGCTCGGGTCTGCAGCTGTGGAGAAACGCCGGAGGCCGTGCATCTCCAGGAGGTAGGGGAAGCCTGCGAGAGCGCCTCCAGGCCCCAGTCCCCGGCTCTTTCAGGGACCCGCTCATCCTGGAGCCGGGCGCGGGGCGCGGGGCACCCGGCCGGGGAGGGGTGTGGCGGAGCAGGGGTATCACCCTCATCCTGCCGGGGGGTTGAACCCGCCTGGCCGACCTCGGAAAGGAGCTTTAGTGTAGGGGGCGGGGGGAGAGTGGGGGGCAGGGAGGCCTAAAACCCCAGGGTGCATCCGAGGGGAGGACCCAATTGCAGAGGGAGGGCAGAGTCGCCGAGCAGCTGGGCGCAGGAGTGAGCGAGTGTGCGAGCCGCCCAGGGGAGCGCGGCTGCGGATCTGCCGCGGGCAGGGAGCCGGCCGGCGTGTTGTACTCCGTAACCAGGGCGGCCCGGCTCCCCGCAGTCCTGCAACGGCTCGCGAGCTCCCGGAGCCCGCGGCCGGCCGTGCGCTCGCTGTGCTGCCGGGAACCTGGACAAGCCTGGGAGAGTGAAGGTAAAAGGAAAGGAGGAAGAGCGAGAGAGATGGAAGGAAGGAAAGAGAGAGAGAGAGAGAGAGAGAGAGAGAATATGAATGTGGGTGCAAACCGAACAATTTGCAGACAAATTGTAAGCAAGTTTGTACTTGCATGCTGGGGTTGTGCGTGCTTAATGGGAGGGAGAGGGCGGTGATGGTGGTGGTGGTGGTGTGTGTACGTGTATGATACTCAGGGATGAGGAGATAAGGAGGTGGGGAGCGTCCTCCCTGCATCTCGTACGTAGATATCCCTATTAATATCCCCCTCTCGGATTGTCATTTCCGCTTGTGGCACTTCTCTTGGGCTCCAGTAATGCAGAAGCAAAAGGCAGCCACCCTCTTGTGATGGTCGGTACTGTTGCTACTATCAGATGGGAGATGCAGGGCGTTGGACAAATTCTAGGAGCCTCCCTTCCTCCACTCTCGACTATTTTAGGAAGGGCTGGGGGGAGGGGAAATGGGTAGCACGGCCCAGGGCTTGAAGACCGTGCGGAGGCCGGGGCTTCAGACTGCTGGGGGTGTCACCGTGCAATTGCTTCCAGGCGGAGCCTTCGCTAGAGGGCAAGATAACTTTCATCTCCTCTCGGGAAAGACTGGTTTCAGACGGAGGTTTTGCATTGCTGCGGGAGGAGTTCTGTGAAATGGTGGTTCACAGGGCGGCAGGTGCATGGCAAAAGGCAGGGAAATAGTGCGAAATAAAGCAGCTCTCGGCCGCTAAGCAAAGAAAGCCCGTCCGGAAACCGGGTTGGGTGTGCTGCCCCGGGGTGACAGAGCTTGGAGGCTGCAAGTTCAGGCCCAGCCTAGGGAGAAACATCAGCTGTGAACCCAGTGTTACCATCCTGGAATGTTCATTTCTGAGCTTTTCAGTTTGGGGTGGAAAACCTGCATGTATCTGACTTTCTTCTGTGAACATTAAGAAAGTTCTAAGCGAATTATTTTTCTCTTCTTGAGTGTCTATATTTTTGTCTTCATCTGAGAGCCTTTACTAAAGGAAGCATTTGTATACAAAAGCCAGACTTGTGCAAGAGAGAATGTAGTAATTTTCAGTTAAACAACAGTTATTAATATGACCCACATCTGTATAAAATGCTGATCTAATCCTTAGTCATGAAGATTGTTCTTTCAAAGGCTTGTTGTTCCCCATGATGAAAAAGATAAATAGTATGGATAAAAAGTTCCTGATATTGCCAGAACAGTATAATAAACACACATAGCTATTTTTTTCTTGTGTTTTTGAGCCTGTTCCTCACTTTGTGGCAAATTTAGAACAAAATGTACCAGATCAATGCTAACTTAATATGTTTCATGCTGAAGATAAAAGGCACGTCTTCAGACTGACTCAGATAGTAATATTGCTAGCTTTTGATAATATTTGCTCCGCTATTACATTATAGACTCATTTTTATCTCTCTTAACTAATGATTTTTCACAAACTGGCTTGTTTCTGTTCTCATTGTCCCCATATAAAAATTCTTGTCACTTGATTCCTTCCTCCTGCCGGGGAGCAAGGGTTGGGAAAAGGTAGTTTACCGTTCAGAATCTTTCAAGAATTGCTTGTGTTGAATGTGCAGGACCGGCTCTCTAAGTCTGCACCACACATAGCGTCTTGGAAATGAAAGGAGGTGTAACTGAACAGGATGTAGGAAGCCCACAGCTGGGCAAGTTTGGTAGTGTTTTCTTAGCTCTAGATACTGCAGCCACATCCCGTGGCCTGACCTTGACAGGCACGAGGGGCCCAAGGCTCCCCTGTGAGGGAATCTGCATTTCTCTTCCTCCTAGATGTGTTGTAGGTGTCCTTCCTTGTGATCTAATCCAACCAGAGCTAGTGTTTGGCAAGGGGTGTGACATATATACTCTAGGAAAGTAGGGGAGGAAGGTAGCAGATATCTTGGGGCCTGATTTATACTCCAAGCTTACCAAAAAAAGTTTGAATCATGATACTACATATCTGTCATGCTGATCAGCTCTGTACTTCATCTTTTGCTTACTTGTTTACATTTTTGTTCTTCCATAAAAAGGGCTGATTCTTGTTACCCTGTACAGTTCATAATAATGAGTGATTCACAGTACTGATAACCCGTACACATACATTAGCAGTGTATTTATATTAACTCCAGATGTCCTTCTGCTTCCCTACTGCTTAGCCATCTTGGTGTTTATTAATTAGTACCATTGCTAAAGGATGAATACAGAAAAACGATAATTAAATTTAAAATTAGACACTTAATGTGATTCACTCCAGCAAAGGACTTAGATGTAAGGGGGTGGAGGTGTATTTATTGGCTTTTTTATTTTTGTTTAATAGTGAATTTTAATAGGGTCCTATCCTTATACATAGTTAGACGTCTATTTTAGTAACATTTATGCTTCATGCTGCTCTGAATCTGTTTGTGTTTTATGGTCTCAGTTCATCGTTTTCAGGTAGAAATGAACCACATCATCTCTGGTGGTCGCAGGGTTTGCAATTTTCTGCTCTAGTTTCCGGATACCTAAAATTGTAGTTGCGTTGCTTTACGATGTGCTCTTGGGGCCTAGCAGTGTTCTTCCTAGTGTTTTCCTCACGCATTTCTTTTTAGGAGCACAAACAAGAAACTGTTTTTGCAGCCAGTTGTCCGTTCTGCTTAGAGACTGGAGATGTCGAGTTTTGATGATTCACTCCTGTGCTTTTCACAGGTGCCGCAGGAAGAGTCTGTGGTTCAGATAGGAGAATCCCCCATAGCAGACAGTATACCCCCTGCTTTCTGCACAATCAGTGTAGCAGATGGTTATTAATCGGGCATTCAGTTTGCTCACACAGTTCTGTGGACAGATCTCACCCTACTTTGTTGTAGTATTATTGATAACATCTCCCCCTCTGATATGTAAGCTCTAAGAAGGGCTTATCTGTCATGTTCATTTCTATTTTCTCAGTACCGTTGTCCTTTATGAATAGTTTCTCTATACGTTTTTAATGTTTGAAATAAGCGTTGGGCTCTTAATTCTCTGCTAGGTGTGGTGGATGTACTTAGCTGCAGTGGGATCTTAGTTCCTTCTCCTGGAAGGATTTGGAGATCGTGCTGGGACTGTTTGTTAATCGGTACACAGTCCATCAATGTCTACCTGATTCTCCCTTTCTATCCCAGTCCTGGACCCCTCCCCACCACACTGCTGCCCACAATCTCCTGGACCCCTCCCCACCACACTGCTGCCCACAATCTCCTGGACCCCTCCCCACCACACTCCTGCCCACAATCTCCTGCACCTTAAATTTCCCTGGGAATATTGAGCTTGTTGATGGTTCCAGGCCTTCCACTGATGTTCTGGCTCTGTAGGTCAGGCCCGCAGCCAGAACACTGCTAGGTAATCAGGCAGTTCCAGGAGTGAATTTCAAGCTCTCGTGACTTTGTACCAGTCATTATTTCAGCTGACACTTGTGCTGCCATTGGCTTTGCAGCTGACAAGCCCACCAGAGAGCACCTCTCCGTTTTGGGCCCACTTTCATACGGCATACTGGAGAAACTGAGGCCAGGGGAAGGAAAACGGAAGCCAGGTATTTTCTGGAACTCCGTTACATGCAAACGATCTCCTAAGAATATTACATGTTGATCTTTTAAAATTTAACTTATGCAGGGCGCCTGTGCGGCTCAGTTGGTTAAGCGTCTGCCTTCGGCTCAGGTCATGATCCCAACATCTTGGGATCGAGTCCCGTATCATCGGGCTCCCTGCTCAGCAGGGAGTCTGCTTCTCCCTCTGCCCCCCACCCCCCCACCCGACTCGTGCTCGTGCATGCTCTCTCTCTCTCAAAAATAAATAAAATCTTAAAAAAATAAAAAAATAAATATAACTTATATAGGATAAAATTAATTTAGCATAAAAGAGCTTCGCTTTACAGATTAAGAAACAAGTGTTCAGAAAAGTTATCTTTTCTTAAGGTCACATGGACAAAATTAAGACTGCTCCAGATCTTTCTTAGTCCATAGTGTGCATATGTCCTGGTACCACACTCCCTGTGATAGGCCATTGTTGAGGACCTCCATACACAGAACCAGCTCCAACTCACCCAGCCAGTTGGAACAAAGCTAAGCCTAGAACTCATATCTTCTAATCCCCAATTTCCTTTTATATTTGTTTTATTAATTTGAAATTTCTTATCATATCATATGTCCCTTTAAGTGAAGGTATCAGTAAAAAGCAAGAATATCCTAATTTCACAAAGGAGGAAATGTGTGTATACACGAATGATGAAAGCAAAATATTTTATCTTGTATCTGAAGGGAAGGATATTGCATTAACTTCTTTTGCAGTGAGGAGGAAGGAGTTTTCTGGGGGTTCTCTCATCGAGGGAAAGTATTATGAAGTTGACTCTAAAACAAAAATATAGATCGAGGGCTTAGCATGTTCTCAGGGATGTACTTGGTATTGAAGGGTGGGATGTCAAAACAAAACAAGTGATAGACTCTATGCCTGCAGAATGTTCACTGTCTACTTAGAGTGTGAGGCCAACAATGGTGATGAATATAAGACAACTCATATTTATAACAACATGGATTGTTAGTGCTGAGTCTGTACTGGAGTGTTGAGGGATGGCTTCAAGCAGAGTGTGGGTCCTGGGCCAGGTATTTAGGGATCCTTTGGACCTGCTCAGCTGACAGTGCCCCACACAGGGGGATTGTTGTTCAGCAAGGATAGGAGTATATGAGGTGAAGAGTGTTGGAAGTAAAACCTGCATAGCCCTTCTGGCTGCTGAGCTCAACTGATGGCACCAAGGCCCAAAAACTCTCAAGTCAGAATCCTGAGGGTCATCCAAGACACTCCGACAACCCCACCAACTGTTTCCTATCTTCCCTCCCTGACCCATCACCCAAGTCCTGCACATTTTGCCTCCTAAAGATTTTTTAGATTTTATCCTCTACTCACCCACTGTCCTATTTCAGTCTGCCATCATGTCCTATCTTGACTCCTACTTTCCTCACTGATCTTTCTGGATCTTTCAGTCTTGTCTCCTTCAGATACACCCTGAAAAATTGTATCTAGAATAATCTAAATCATACTTGGGCATTTCCAGTTTTAAAATCCCTCAGTGGTTCACTGTTGCCTCCCAGAGCATCAGGACCAAGCTTGTGAGCATAGCACACAGAGCCCTCAACCATCTGGTGCTACCTCCTTCTCTGGCCTCGGCTCCACAATGTCACCTGGTAGAGTCCCTCACGATCGAACTCTTGGTACTGCCACATAGAATCATGCTGTTTCTTGTGTCCACGACTTGGCTTGAGCTATTCACACTGCCTGGACTGTGTCTTTCATATTTTTCTCCTGACTAGCTCTAACTCATTTACCAAGACTCGGTTCAGGGGTGAGCTCCCTCCCAGAACACTCTTCCAGAAACTTCTTATTGGTTGAGCGCCCATCCTTTGCACTTTCCATCTCTGTATTTGTACTTGCCCATGGTATTGTTATATTATTTTTTCTGTTGTATCTCCCACTGTGTTCGAAGCTCCTCAAAAAATAGAAGCTATGTCATATTCATCTTGATACCCTCAGCATTGAGCTCTGACATTCAGAATGCATTTGTTATACTGTAGAAGTAAGACTGGATACATAACCTGAACTTGGACATAAGCAAAGAAATTCTGAGTTTAATGTGCCATCAAAAATATATATATATCTTTTATGTATATATCAAATACATCTCAAATATTTGATATGTATATCTCATATATACACCTATGAGAGAGAAGGAAAGAGAGAGAGAGAGTTCAAAATTAGTCTATTGTGTAACATGAATGTGAACTAGAAGAAGGTAGAAACATGGTGATCTGTAATGCAGTGACTTAGAGGAATCCTTTTTAATTCCATAATTCTTGATTGATGGTTAAGAGCCACGTCTTTTATGAACTCCAGTGCTGGGCAGGGGCTGACTTGGGATAGCTAAATTAAAACGAATTTCTTCCTTCCTCTCTATTTAGTATATATGTAGTTAGCTAGCTAGCTAGAGTTCAGAAAGTTAGATTCTTGCATTTGGAGAACTTAACTTTCTAACAGTTTAGAGGAGCCATTTGTAATATTTTAGGCACATCCCACTATTAGTTTCCAAATTATGGTAGCTTTTGCATGTAAGCAAGTGGAATATTTTTCCACAGGAGATGAAAGCTGCTAATGGGCATATAATTCGAGCAGGGCTAAAGGCCTTGGTGCATGATAGGCTAACCATAAGTAATGATTTCTCCTCTGAGAATCCCTTGGAAAGCCACCCACTGCAAGGTACTTCTCTAGTCCAGGAGCCGACAGGTATTGGGTCCTCCTTCTACTAAATATCTTTTCAAATAGCCAAGAGAAGTTGATGTGTGTCTTCTACCCATTAAGGCTGTTCACTGCACCACTTCACCCTAACTTGCTGAGTGACCAGTGCATCCTTTCTTGCTCCACCAAACCTTTCTGATGCTTTTTCACACAGGGTAGCAGCACTATGCAATGTTTTGCATCTTTTTTGAGATAGTATTCTAAAACAGGTACTATCGGCTTTGCCTTCATGCATTCTAACCAGATACCAGTGTAAGCTAGTATTAATACTGCCATTTTAAAATTGATTATAGTTTGTATTCATCTTTTATTATGTAACCAATCTCTCATAAATAAAATAATATTGCTTGTATGACCATACGTTCAGGTTATAATACGGTTTTTGATAGCACTCGTGGACTCCCTCTGGCAGGAGGACCATCCCACATGTATGTGTTTTCTTTACAGGTTTGCCTTTACCATCTTCCCCCGACCCCACCCCATTCTTTTTCTTCACCTTCATCCTCACAGGGCAGAGATGCAGTGTGAACTGTAGTAAAGCGTCATCTCACATGGGCCACCTTAGTGTGGCCCCTTGGTTAAGCTTCTTCCCCCGGGTGCATGTTCACCCTCCTTTCCTTTCTTCATTATTTATTCTCTGCATGGCAAAACCTTCTCTTCAACTAACCCTAGGGTTAGGAAATCCTTGTTCAAAGGAAATGTCTCTCAATATCAAGTGTTCATCAACTACTCTCCTGTCTCTTTTTCTCCTTGCTCAGTCCAGAATGATGACTTAAACTTGACCAAAACAGAGAATTCAGGAAAGGATTAGAAGGGATATGGCCTCTCTGCCCTGGCCACCCCTACCCTAACCTTCCAACCTACTTTAGAGCCTTCTGTAGGGGAAGGAAAGAAGCTAAATCAAATCCATTTTGACTTCTAAAACCAGAATATTTGAAACTGATGCTTTTAGAATGAAATATTTTTACATTTTTACTGTTTTAGTTCATCAAATTGTTAGTAGAAGTTAAGATTTTTGTAAAATTATTTTTATTTTTTTTATTTTAATTCCAGGGTAGTTAACATACAGTGTTACATTGATTTTAGGGTATACAATATAGTGATTCAGCAATTCTATGCATTACTCAGTGCTCATCTAGAAGCTAAGATTTAATCTCATTCTTGGAAAGTATACAATGAAACAGCAAAATATATGTACAAAGTAGGCTGAAATAGCATAGATGCGAGAACTTGGGAATATTGAGAAATAGTACTCAGTGTTCTGACTTCCTAGTACGTTCACTTTCATAGATCAGTGGAGAAAGATGATCGTTTAAAAAGAACACTATATCAAAAACTAATATGTAATGTATGATGATTAACATAACATAATAAAATAAAATTAAAAAAAAAAAGAAAAGAAAACATGGAAGGGGCACCTGGGTGGCTGAGTTGGTTAAACGTCTGCCTTTGGCTCAGGTCATGGTCTCGGAGTCCTGGGATCCAGCCCCAGGTCAGGCTTCCTGCTCAGCGGGGGAGTCTGCTTCTCCCTCTCCCTCTACCCCTAACCCCTGCTCCTGTGCTCGCTCTCAAATACATACATACATACATATATAAAATCTTAAAAAAAAAAAAGGAATACATGGAATAAGCGAATATTTCTTTTTCAGCAACCAACTTTATTATATGTATGCATATGTATGCATATTATATGTATGCATATGTATCTCATGTATGCATTTATTTTGTCAGATCTAAAGATTCCTAACATTTGCCTAGTACTTTATACATGTTTCACTTGGTAATGAATCCTCTATTCAAACTGAATAGAAATAGTTTTCTTTTTAGCATGAGGGGGACCTATGTAGATCATTTTTTTTAAAATACTGTACCTTTTCTATTTGTTTTTCAGGTTCCTGAGTTCATTTAAGAGAACAGTTTTAAAAGAAAGAAAAGGAAAAGGGGTTCAGTCTTTGGAAGTGCTCCCCCCTCGCTCGCTGCTGCGAGGGCCTGGGATTCATGTGTGACCCGATAGAGTGACCCGATAGATCTCGGGAAGCTGCGCTATGTTTTCCTGAGTGGCGTGCCGCTCCTCCACCCTGGGAGAAGTCTCTGGTGTGGGTTTCATGCTTCAGGAGGCACCATGGCGGCCTCCAGGATGGCCTCACGGTCTCCTCGGGACATTGCCAACGTGATGCAAAGACTGCAAGGTAAGGGGCAGAGGTGTCGAGGCTGGTTTTGTATTTTTTTTTTTTTTAAGATTTATTTATTTATTTATTTGACAGAGAGAGACACAGCGAGAGAGAGAACGCAAGCAGGGGGAGTGGGAGAGGGAGAAGCAGGCTTCCTGTTGAGCAGGGAGCCCGATGCGGGGCTCAATCCGAGGGCACTGGATATGTATTTTTAAGTACACTTTAAAGTTCCAACTACCAGCTTCACTCAGGGTCTCTTCAATTAGCTTGCACTTTCTTTCCATTTTAGGAGAGGACAGCAAGGAATCACAAGGTGATGTCTCCTCCTAGCGTTTTCAGACTAGTCCCTGCTCTTGGGAGGTGCTGTCTTTCTCATGTAGCAAAAGAACAAAGACCAGGCTCTCTGTTTGGCTGGGTGTCTGCATTAGTGTGGCCTTGATGGTTATTCAGCGGCCAGTTGGGAATTCAGTTATCGTCAAACTGCCCTTCAGTCACCAAGGACAATACCGCACGGTGACAGTGCACGAGGTTATCATGACGATGGCGACAAAGACCGTACACTCTGGTCAAATAAGTCAACCAGAAGTTTCCTTATTCCAACTGGGGAAGCCCTTAGAGATCTAGAAAGTATTTAAGCAAAATGAGGTGATGAGGCCCAGAGGGTTTGTGACGTGACAAGATTAACAGTGAGGGACAACATGTGGACTGGAACCGAGTTCCCCACCACTGTTCTTTCTCTAACAGCAAACTGAGTTTTAGAAGAGAATTAGCAGTGAAGTGATACGGCAGCTTATAGATTAATTCTATAATGAATAAATTATGCAATTAACAAAGTCATTGTGAATTAAACATGCATTTAAACATGTATATTCCTTAAACCATGGAAATAATCATCTGTAAGAATATAAAAATATCGCTTCCTTGTCACAATCCTAATGCTTCCTCCCCCAGCTTCAAATGTATATTTTTAGATATAAAAATATCCAAATTTAACTCTCTGTCAAGAGAGCTTAAAAGTAATGTTACACTTGGCTTTTTGTTTTTCTAGTCTTTCCAACAAGTGATCATTGTGGTTCGGTACCACAGCCATCATTTTAACTCTCACAATCCCACTTTCCTTGCTTTACAATGTATTCGATGTGCATAGCGGCCATTTCCAGTGAAGCACTCTTCACTTACAAATACAGAAGAGAATCTGGGTATTCACGGCCCAGAGCATGCTCTCAGCTATAGAAAGGCAGGGAGTTTCTCCATGTCTGACCAGGGACCACTAATTTCACTGAAGCTCCTGTAATCATAAGGCTCCCGCTCATGTTGATTGTCCTGGGCTGATTTTTGGAAGTTCAATGCCAGTGGTGCTTGTTTCACATTTATTGTTGGAAGATCTCATTGTCATGCCAGAAAGAGCCTGGTTAGATAAAAGATCAGATCCTTGCTGAATATGTGGGCATAGACCTCCTCCATAGGCCAGAAAAACCTCTGATACACAATGCGAAGGGTCTCCAATTGAAGTTGTACGTCTTTATCTGGGGAGATGGGATACTGAACTTGGAGTTCCATTTTTCTGTCTGTGTCTGTCTTTGCTGTTTCCTGGGCACAAATTCCTGAGCCATTTTGTGCCTCAGTGACATCATTTATGAAATGATAGAAAGGAAACTAGCAGGTCCCTTCCAAAAGTGTGGGAGAGATAATTAGGTAATAAAGCACATTTTCCTTTGAGTCTATTAAATGTGAAAATTCTCTGGATGACACACACACACACACTCACACACAATAAAACAAAATTGTACAGATTAAATTTGAAAAAAATAATTTGGAATCAGATTATGATTCTACAGTTTACTCTTTATTCTTATTTTGGTTTGAATGATTTTTTTTTTTTTTTTTTTTACTAAGGAAGTGGGTGGGTTGAGAAGAAAGAGGACTGATGCCTCAGTGTTTTATTATTTTCTGTAGTGTACAGATAAGTGGTTTTTCTTGAGAGGTGTGTAGAGTGGAGTCCCCACTCCCCTCCCATACGTGGCCTGTGACAGTGGATGTCCTATGTAACATCTGCGCATTTTGGGACCCCGCTTGTAAAATGCGGACTGTTCTCGCTCTGGATTGTTTCAAGCTCAGTGAGATGATGACAAAAGGTGCTTTAAAAATTATAAATACTGCCATCTGTGAGCCATTCAAATAGTCATGGCAGAAAAGTGGACGAAGAAGCTTGATAACTTGTTGCAAATTTTTCTAGTCATGCAGATTTGAGGATGAATGTTAATGGTTTTATATATTCCGAGCTATCTAAAACTAGTCACTTTATTATATAATAAAGTGACTATACTCACTGTATTAATTACTTTCCCCTTACTAATAAAAGAAAGAATTATAACATGTCATAAGGCTATCTGACAAATTTAGAACAATAAACCTTTTGATAGGAGACAAAAGTTCTGAGGACTAGATATTTATCATTAGTTTTTAGCATCAATTATTTTATACATATATATGTTATGAGTGGCAACAAAATGTAAGGTCTGTATGGCCACAAAATGCAATGGATCTAGCCCACAGCAGTGGAAACAACAGAAGGGCTAGAAGTGAAGGTGATCTGGTGGTGGTATCTGTTCACATATTGATCTACTGGGTTACTTGTGCTGATTCATCTGGCTAGGTCTGCGTCTCCCCTGCATCTCACTTCTCATTGTGTATCCTGCTGATGCTTGGATCCCAAACAAGAGTTAGCCTCCCTGGACAGAGGAGTCCTGTTTTCTGATTCTTCTTGCCTGCCGGAACCTCCAAACCAGTGACCATGGTGCTAATAAATGGAGGGCTGGTGTTATTGCCCAGATAAATGTGACAAATGAGGGAATGTGTTTGAGGAAAAATAAATCTGTTACCTTAAATAGAAGCAGAGTTGCTATTTGCAAAGTTCAAATCCATAAGAACATTCTTCTAGAATCCCCTTTTCTTTGCTTAGATAGATAATCCAAGCAACTAATGTTTTTTTTTCCCCCTCTTGGGTTTTATTGTCATATCAGATCTGCGTATAACTAATAAAAATCATGTAGCTTTGAATAGCGGCAACTTGGCTTTGCTCTCTTGCTTATTTAGTTTACAACCATAATTGTTGACTGTTTGTCTGCTTTTAATTTTTATTTCTAGTGCTAGGAAATTGAAGCACACACAGATTGCTTCATAAGTTAGCTGCTACTGTAGCAGTTCAGTATTTCACCTTTGCCAATATTTGTGCTTGTTTGAGCATAATATTTTAGTCTGGGATCCTGAATTATGGATGAGCAGGCCGACTGCAATGCAGAGTTTCATTTGCTCTTAAAAATAATGAATGTTTCTGGAACTTTCATCAATTTAAATATAACCTTAAAAGCAAATACAAGGCAATAGGATAATACAGGAGTATTAAAAGTTTAATTTAATGCACATAATTAGTATACACATTTTCTGCTCTTTAAAGGCTAACTAAGGGGACCCATTTCATGGTGGCTTATGGAGTGACTTAATTTTTAGTCACATCTAAAAAAAGTAGATGTCTGAACTCTTAAGATTTTAAATTTCTTTAAGATACTGACAGTATCTTTGTAAATTTCATCATGCTGCTGCATAATGTCTGCTTAAAAAAGATTTGTTGAATGGCTTTTATCAAATACCTTTTTTTCATTTTTTTATTTGAAGATAATCTGTCAAAGTTTGAAGATTTCTAAATTAACATATTTAAATGTTTGTTATTGTAAGACAGGGCAGCATCCATGCAGTCTTACAGAGTGAGTGGTAAATGCCAGAGAAGATTCAAAATGGGCACACTACAGTGTCATATAGAGATTACTTTGATAAAAAAGGATTATTGACTGCAAGGTCGAATTTTTATTTTTAAACCTGTGAATAAATTCAAAAATAAATAAATATAATATTTCCTCTGAATCCATTATACTGTAAAAGAAAACTTCAGACTAGCAAATGAGTTAACTGAAAAGTAGAATCAACAATAATAAATAAATAATGAAGTAGTTTTTGGTATTTGTAATTTTTTAAATTTAAATTCAAGTTAGTTAACATATAGTGTAGTATTGGTTTCAGGAATAGAATTTAATGACTCCTCACTTATATACAGCACCCAGTACTCGTCCCAACAAGGGCCCTCCTTAAAGCCCATCACCCATTTCGTGCATCCCCTACCTCTCTCCCCTCCAGCAACCCTCAGCTTTCTCTATAATTAGAATCTCTTATGGTTTGCCTCCGTCTCTGTTTTTATTTTATTTTATTTTATTTTTCCTTCCCTTCTCCTATGTTCATCTGTTCTGTTCTCAAATTCCACATAGGAGTGAAATCATATGTTATTTGTCTTTCTCTGGCTGACTTATTTCACTTAGCATAATACACTCTAGGTTCATCCAAATTGTTGCAAATGGCAGGATTTCATTCTTTCCTGTTGGCTGAGTAATATTCCACCTTATATATGCACCACATCTTCCTTATCGATTCATCAGTCAATGGGCATTTGCTCTCTTTCCAAATTTGGCTATGGATGATAGTGCTGCTATAGATATTGGAATGCTTGTGTCCCTTTGAATCAGCATGTTTGTATCCTTTGGATAAATACCTAGCAATGCAATTGCTGGGCCATAGGGTAGTTCTATTTTTAACTTTTTGAAGAAATTCTATGTTGTTTTCCAGAGTGGTTGCACCAGTTTGCATTCCCACCAACAGGGCACGATGGTTCCCCTTTCCCCCAATCCTTGCCAACATCTCTTGTTTCCTGAGCTGTTCATTTTTGCCATTTTGACAGGTGTGAGGTGGTACCTTATTGTGGTTTTGATTTGTATTTCCCTAATGCTGAGTGATGCTGAGCATATTTTCATGTGGCTGTTGGCCATTTGGATGTCTTCTTTGGAGAGATATCTGTTCACGTCTTCTACCCATTTCTTAACTGGATTATTTATTTTTCGGTTGTTGATTTTGATGAGTTCCTTATAGATTCTGGACACTAGCCCTTATCCAATATGTCATTTGCAAATATCTTCTTCCATCCCGTAGGTTGCCTTTTAGTTTTGTTGATTGTTTCCTTTGCTGTGCAGAAGCTTTTTATTTTGATGAGGTCCCAATAGTTCATTTTTGCTTTTGTTTCCCTTGCCTCTGGAGACATGTCTAGTAATAAGTCCCTGTGGCCAAGGTCAAAGAGGTTGCTGTTCTGCTCTAGAATTTTAATGGTTTCCTGTCTTATATTTAGGTCTTTCATCCATTTTGAATTTATTTTTGTGTATGATGTAAGACAGTGAGCCAGTTTCATTCTTCTGCATGTCGCTGTCCAGTTTTTCCAACACCATTTGTTGAAGAGACTGTCTTTTTTCCATTGGATATTCTTTCCTGCTTTGTCGAAGATTAGTTGGCCATAGAGTTGAGGGTCCATTTCTGGGTTCTCTTCTGTTCCATTGATCTATGTGTCTGTTTTTGTGCCAGTACCATACTATCTTGATGATGACAGCTTTGTAATACAGCTTGAAGTCTGGGACTGTGATGCCTCTCACTTTGATTTTCTTTTTCATACATAACTTTGGCTATTCAGGGTCTTTTCTGGTTCCATACAAATTTTAGGAATTCTGTGAAAAATGCTGGTGTTATTTTGATCGAGATTGCATTGAATGTGCAGGTTGCGTTGGGCAGTATAGACATTTTAACAATATTTGTTCTTCAAATACATGAGCATGGACTATTTTTCCATTTCTTTGTGTCTTCTTCTATTTCTTTCATAAGTGTTCTATTGTTTTCAGCATCTTCTGCTTAGATGATCTGTCCATTGCTGTGAGTGGGGTTATTAAAGTCCCCTCCTATTACTGTATTATTATCAATGAGTTTCCATAAGTTTGTTTTAATTGATTTATAGATTTGGCTGCTCTCAAACTGGGGGCATAAAAATTTACAATTGTTAGATCTTCTGTTGGATAGACCCCTTTATTATGATATAGTGCCCATCTTCATCTCTTATTACAGTCTTTGGCTTAAAATCTAGTTTGTCTGATATAAGTATGGCTACTCCAGCTTTCTTTTGATGTCCATTAGCATGATAGATAGTTCTCTACCCCCTCCCTCTGAATCTGGAGGTGTCTTTGGGTCTAAAATTAGTCTCTTGTAAGCAATATATTGCTGGGTCTTGTTTTGTTTTGTTTTGTTTTTTTATCCATTCTGATAACCCTGTGCCTTTTGATTGGAGTATTTAGTCCATTTACATTCAGAGTAATTGTTGACAGATATGAATTTAGTGCTATTGTATTACCTGTAAAGTTGTTGTTCTTGTAGATTGTCTCTGTTCCTTTCTAGTCTTTGTTGCTTTTGGTCTTTCTTTCCTGCTCAGAGGGTACCCTTTAATATATCTTGCAGAATTGGTTTAGTGTTCACAAACTCCTTTAGTTTTTGCTTGCCTTGGAAACTCTATCTCTCCTTCTATTCTGAATGACAGCCTTCCTGAATATAGTATTCTTGGCTGCATATCTTTCTAACTCATCACATTTAATATATCATGCCACTCTCTTCTGGCCTGCCAAGTTTCTGTGGACAGATCTGCTGCCAGCCTTATGTGTCTAGCCTTTAGGTTAAGTAAGGGTCTTGTGTCCCTAGCTGCTTTCAAAATTCTCTCTTTTTATTTTGCAAATTTCACTATGATATGTCTTGGTGTTGATCTGTTTTTGTTGATTTTGAGGGGAGTTCTTTTGTCTCTTGGACTTGAATGCCTGTTTCTTTCCCCAGATTAGGGAAGTTTTGAGCTATAATTTGTTCAAATAAACTTTCGGCCACTTTTTCCCCACTCTTCTTCTTCTGGGACTCCTATGATACAGATATTACTGCGGTTTGTGGAATCACTGTGAGTTCCCTACGTCTATACTTGTGATGTAATAGTTTTCTTTCCCTCTTCTTTTCAGCTTCATTATTTTCCATAATTTTATCTTCTACGTCACCTATTCATTCCTCTGCTTCTTCCATCCTTGTTGTGATTACATCCAGTCAGTTTTGTGTCTCAGTTGTAGCATTTTTTATTTTGGCCTGACTAGTTTTTAGGTCTTTTCTCTCTGTAACCAGGGTTTCTCTGGTGCCTTCTATTCTTCTTTCAAGCTCAAGAATTATGATTGTTGTTCTAAATTCTTGTTCATATATATTGCTTATATCTGTTTTGAGAAAATCCCTGGCTGTGATTTCTTCCTGATTTTTCTTTTGGGGAGAATTCCTCTGTCTTGTCGTTATGTCTAGGTTTCTGTCTTTTGTGTGTTATGAAAGCGTGTTATGTTTCCCGTTCCTGAGAGTAATACTATATTAAGAAGGAGTCATACACTGTCTAGGGCCTGGTGCTTCAGGAAGTGTTTCTGGTGTATGCTCTGTGCACACTGTTATTGTGTTTTGGCTGCTCTTTCCCAGAGGTCAGTCCTTTGCAGAGTTCCTCCTTATTTATAATGGGGAGTGTTTGGACCTTTAACTAGGTGTGCTTTGATTTGTTTGTTAAGGTAAGCCTGGGGGGAAGAAAAAGAGATCCAAGAAAAGAAAAAAGGAAAAGGAACAAAAAAGCAAACAAACAGACAAATAAAAAACTGTAAGCCTGATTCCAAAGAAAAAAGAAATAAAATTAAATTTAAAAAAAAATTACAAAAAAAACCCACAAAAAATAAAGCCTGGTCCTATTTCCACCAGAACTGAAGCTGATGGTTTGGAACACTCTATGATCAGTAGGCTTGGTGCATGTGGTGGGGCCTGTGTTGGTCCCCTGAAGGAGAGGCCCAATGTGCTGGCTCATGGTCAGATCTGCCCTAGTAAAGATGCCCCTGCAGTGTGCAGGGGGTGGGGTTTGGTGTAAGGGACTCCAGCCTCTACTGGAGGCACTGTGTTTCTCTCTGAAGTCTGACTGTCCTGGTGGGCTGGGCAGGGGGAAGGGTGGAGGATGGTGTCACTCTGCCTTCTTGTCCTAGGGGAGGGGAACTCACGGTCCCCGTTGTTCAGGAGGCCCTCACAGAAAAGTGAACAATCTTCCCTCCTGTGTCTCAGTCTTTCATCAGATCCCTGCCCTCAACCAGTCTGTGCCCAGGACATCTGGGGCCCAACTGGGGTCTGGTGCCACAGTTCTCCTGTGTTTTATCTCTGTCCAGGGGCTGGATTCAAAACTCCAAATCTTAAATAACCCAGCAAGGCATGGACCCTCTACCCTACCCCAGAGGAGAGCCTCGCAGCACTGTGTCTGGCACCATTCTGTCTCAGAAAAACAGTTGCTTGGCTGGGCAGGTGCCTGGAGTCTATGGTGAAACAAAGGAAAAAGCTGTGACCAAGCTATCTGCTTCTGAATGCACCTCTGTCCCTTTCTGTTGAATGACTACTCAGTGGCACCCGGTGGGCCTCTTGTCCTTAGAGAGGCAATATACTGTCTTCCAAATGTACTCCAGGACGGGGCACATTCTCTCCCAGTACAACCCAGGGTATCCCCACACTATGGCATCTTGCTTGAACCCTACATGCTGCTCTCTCTCCTGCTCCCTTTCTCTCTCCCTGACTTCTCTTCATGAACAGGGCTCCCTCCCCTCTGTGGCACCTTGGGTTTCTCTCGCCCAGTTCACATTTCCGAACCTCACATCTGTCATGTTCTCTTCCTCCAATTGTGCAGATTGCTTTCTTAATCTTCAGATCAATTTCCTCATTGTTCAAAATGATTTGTTGTTGATCTAGTTGTGTTTGAGGGATGAGGCAACTTCAGGGTCCCCCTGCTACTCTGTCATCTTAACTCCTCCCCTTTAGTTTAACATGAAATAAGCATCGGGAAGGAAAGGTTTGCCTTTTATGATGATTCTGGGGTTTTTTTTTTTTAGAGTGCCTTGAGAGACTAAGTTCTAAATTTTATTACTCTGACTTAATGACTCTTCTTATTAAATCTCAAAATATTGTCAAAAATCCATTTATTGTATTTAGGCTGAAATTCTCCTTTGCTTTAATCTTTCTTCCTGTAATGAATGTTGTGTGCTAGTCCCTCAGATTTAAATACTAAGCAAAACTCAGCACAAAACAATGATCATTTGTTTATATTTTGGAACATCATGGTTAAATAAATATTTAATGAATAAATGGATAAATCACAATCCCTAAAGTAATGAGTTGAAAATGAAATTAGTCAAGACACATGTAAAAGCAAAGGAAAAAAAACAATTAAATTGAGTCCTACTTTATTTGCCATTTTTAAAAGAAATTATATATCTGAGTTTTATTTTTAATTAAACTTGATTTCGACCATAAAATCATTGTAAGGATACATATCTAACCTGAACAAGTTCCATGTTGACTTCTCAGATATGTGCATTGGGTTTTTTTATTTTTTACTTTTTTCTCATTTAATTTTATTAACATTTATGAAACATTTTTATCTTGGGGCGCCTGGGTGGCTCAGTCAGTTAAGTGTCTGACTCTTGATTTCCGCTCAGGTCATGATCTCAGGGTCATGAGATCAAGCCCCGTGTGGAGCTCCCTGCTCAGTGGGAAGTCTGCTTCAGATTATTTCCCTCTACTTCTGCCCCTCCGCATGCTCACACACACTCTCTTTCTCTCAAAATAAGTCTTAAAAAAATACCAAAAAGCATTTTTACCTTCCTTCTTCCAATTTTTGCTTATGTCAGTTCTAGGTTCTCATACCCTCTACCCATTTATCTATTGTATTCCCTTTTCTCCCCAAGTTTTTGTTTAAATTATAGTTAGTTAACATATATGGTAAAATTGGTTTCAGGTGTAGAATTTAGTGATTCATCACTTACGTATAACAACCAGTGCTTATGGGGTGCCTGGGTGGCTCAGTCCGTTAAGTGTCTGACTCTTGATTTTGGCTCAGGTCATGATCTCAGGGTTCTGGGATTGAGCTCTGCCTGGGGCTCCATGCCAACTGGGGAGTCTCCCTCTGCCCCTCCCCCTGCTCACATGTTCTCTCTCTCTCTCTCTCTCTCTCTCTCAAATAAATTAATTAATTAAAAGCAAAACAAGCA